>NW_017805744.1:838808-861145 GCF_001891065.2 Hippocampus comes
CCACCCCCCCCCCCCCCCCCCCTATCTATCAGATCTCCTTCAGATCTCTATCCCTTCCTGCTCACTCAGGTCTTCATCCTCCCTCCATCTTTCTGTACCCTCTGCCCGTCTCAGCACAATGGGGTGCAGAGCCTTCAGCTGCTCTGCCCCCAAACTCTGGAACTCACTTGCACCCAATATTCGCAACATTGATTCTCTTCCCACATTCAAAACCCAGCTCAAAACTCACCTTTTCAGACTGGCTTATTCCACTTAAATATATCTCTTGTATCTATAATTTTATCTGTGGTTTTATTTATTTTTTATTTGTCTTATTGTTTGCTCGTCTGTAAAGTGTCCTTGGGTGTTGTGAAAGGCGCTTCAAATAAAATGTATTATTATTATTATTTATTATTATAAAGAGATAAGAGTGATGCTTAGGAATTAAATTCAATCATGATTTTAATCAAAATCGAAATAATCGTGATTATTTTTTCCATAACCGTCCAGCCCTAATTGATGATCAAATCCATCGTGCTTTATGGAGGCAAGTAAATAAATAAATGTATTATATCAAAAGCTGAAACTCAAGATAAAAGCAGAACAGAGAAACACGTAAATGAAAAGCAAGATAGTGACATGATATTTCTGTATTATGTAGCCGCTTGCAGTGAACAATAAAGTTTTCAAGTTAGATTTCAATGCCTGGAGATTAGAAGGTGTTCTTGAAAATTTTAGCCCCCATTTTTCCCCGCTGTCAGTGTACTCTGGACCCATAAACTTTGACAACCTGTGGTGTAATGGGTGAACGCAATCAAGGTTTGCTTTTCCCAGTTGGGGTACCGTGATTATTCCCCAAAGGTTTAGTAATGGTTTCATCCACACCCCCATCAACATTGGCGTGTTAGTACAGTCCGCTAACCGCGAAAGTTTCATAACAACTATGGCGTCCGGAGCAGGTCGGTCATGTCCTCATTTAGGTTTGGTCTCTAAAAACTCCACTGTTGCTTACATCACGTCTTAAAAACAAACGTCGTTACAAAAGTTAGTTTATTCTAGTTTCCATTGTTACTTGGGGGATTTTTCTGTTGCCATTCATGTTCTAAAGTGGGTGAAATTACTTTTTTAAATTTCAATATTTCAAATACAACACCACAACTTGTGGGCTTCATCGTTCTGCTGTAATTGAATGAGTGGGGTCAAAATGTACGTTTTGTTGCATGTTATTCAGAAAAACACAAACGAACAAACATATGTTTATATATGAAAAAAAAAGTTGGATAACGCGATGATGTCTTTAGGCCGTCGTGGGAGAAAGCGCAAAACTGAGGACGAGGAGGAGAAGCAGAAACCCGCCAAGGCAGCAAAAGAAGAAGCGGTGCCTATGCTGCAAGGCCAAAGAGTGGTGATTGAACACTGGTAAGCATGTATGTCATACAAAAGACAACAGTGGCCTACATGTCCAGAGCTGGTGTTCAATGTTGAGATTACAATACATAAGCAGTCAGAGTATTCATTGTTCTGTCAAGTCCTCCATACAGACCATACATCATACAGTAGTGTGTCTCTCTGTAAGTTAACCCAACTCCACTGTAGATGCCTTGGAGTCTACCTGGTTGATTCTGCCTGTAGCTTAATTTATATGCAGTTGACTCCCGCTTTTCCCGGCCTAACCTGGGAAGAGCCAGATTTATACGTGAATCACTCAAAGGAGCTCTCCACACTATCAAGCTGGCACTGCTCCAATGTGATCTGCTCAGGAAAGTGAGAACATTTACTCCAATTCTTTGCGCTGATTGGGCGAAGCAGCAATTTGGGCATGCATCCCAAAGTTGAGTTTTGACCAATCATGGGAACAGATGAAAATGTCACCGGCATTCACCTTGTTTTGACGAGCTGAGTCCTGTGATCTCAATTATTGCGCAGATAGCATCATGGCATTGAGTGATAGTTGTTCATTTTGCAATGCATATATGCGGATAAAGGGCGTTTTAAATTACAGACGATTTTTGATTCAAGCTGATTGTCAACTAATAAATGTTTTTGTCAGAGCCGCACATCCCACCCCGAAACATACTGTTGCTTTGGCTCGGAACAAATCAGTGGGCACTGGACAAGGTAGATTCTCAGGGTTTTGTGAATTCACAAATACCACAAGGATTCAGCTTGCAGGCAAGGTTGGGGCTGGCCTGCGAATAGCGAGAAGCTGCATATAATTGACTCCCACTTTCGGGAATTCTTCCCTCCCCCAAGAAATCTCTGATTACCGTTCAGTGTACAAGGGGTGAGAATGGTCAAAACCATCCTATTAGTGTGTGTGTGTGTGTGTGTTTAATTGAAAGACAACAAATTTTCATCATAATTAAAAGACAGAATGACATTAACACATACCAGCACTCTGTATTGACAAACACTCAAAAGTACTTGTACTCATACTCAGGCAAAAAAAAAGTGGTATGGCAGCTTGGTAAGCAGCACTAACATTTTTGTGATGATCTGTTATTTTTGGCAGTAAGAGCTGACGAGTGTATGGGCGTAATGCCGAGGGGGTAAAAGCTGCCCTTTTGGCTGCACGCCCAGAGCTGACTGTGGTCCTCAACCCAGAGAAGCCTCGCAGGAACAGCTTTGAGATCACTCTCATAGAGGGAGGCAAAGGTGAGCTGAATGAAAGGACTTAATTGTGTTAAGTACTTTTATACTTGCATGACCATTAAAAATGTTTAGATGTTACTTGGAAGAGAGATGGGCAATTTAAATGCTGGAAGGGAGCACAATTTTTCATCAGTTCTACATGGGAGTCTCATATGACCACGTACGTCCTATCTAGATTTATGACAAAAATGCTCGTTTAAATATGGGCAATATACATGCACATACATTATCTTAATATGTTTAGGTCCAAACCCAACAACAAAGTATTTGAAGCAAACGACAAAATAACCACATGCCCTCACACTCCCCAACCCATTTCCCCTGGTTCCTCATGGTAAAATGTATATAGAATGTTTGTCAGTGTTTTTGGGAGAATTATTTGGCTTTGTAACGATAAAACAAAATATTTGTTGTTTTTGTTTGTCTATTTATTTATTTATTTTAAATCAAGGGGCCACTCAAGTGTGGTCGCAGGCTGCCAGTTGTCCTTCCCTGATTTAGAACAAGGTTTCTACAATTATTTAACTGGAACTGAGATTATGTTCAATCAATCAAGATTACATTTCTCATTGGAAAACTGAAATTGGGACAACTTGGAATTGCACCTTGATTGTGTTTAATGCCAAACATTCCAAGGAATTTTATTGTATTTATAATACAATAGCCAAGGTCTCAGCCTTGATTTCACTGGAATTGTGGTTTGCGGAACAACAAAATGTAGATCATAATGTGTTCAACAATAAAGTGCTTGATGTGCAGGGACGAATACAAATGGGGGCTGCAGAGCACTGTTTGAGTTTAACAGTCTTAGCAGTTTGCAGAAAGAAGCGTTCCTCTGCCTTGTGGTACTGCTCGGGATGCTCCCGTAGCCTCCTGAGGGAATGGAAGAGGGTGTGTGCAGGATGACTTGCGCTGTGTTTCCCATCATTACCATCCTCAATGTGAATGCTAATTCTTATACTTCTATCTTTTCTTGTGTCTCATGTCAATAGAAACACCTCTCTGGACAGGAATAAAAAAGGGGCCACCTCGTAAACTCAAATTTCCAGAACCTGATGTTGTAGTTTCTGCTCTACTGGAGGCTGTCGGTGCTGACTAGATGCTTAGAGAAGGTTTGTCATTTTGAAAGATGCAGTGGTATCCTGATTTAGGAATAGTAATGAGTTCTTCATGATAAGAGCCACAGTTTTTTCTCTCAACGAAAGAAATGTCTGGATTTATTTGGGGCATCTGACATTTGATCAAGTGCAGCTGTGACATGATTGGAATTACACTTCAAATTAAAATTTAATTTCCTGAAGTTGCAAGGCATGGACACTTTGTCATTTTACATTTAAAACCAGGGATCCTTGGGCTGTTGGGTTAACCAGCTGCCACTCAAAGTTGTGATAAATTACAATACTGACGTCTATAAAGGCCCATCTTCTATCTCGTGCAGGTAATTGTTCATGGGTGTGGCTTGTAGAAGCAGAATGATGAGGAGTGACCAAACTGAATGCACAGTCTCTCCTCTGATGAACCAAGCTTTTCCAGCTCACGCATCTGAACATTTGGTGACATCTACTGGACCATTATAGAACAAACACATCCGTTACCACTCTGTTGTGCGTTTGTAGTGTAGAGTACCAAGTTTGAGATTTATGGTATTTTGACTGTTTTTTTCTCCACTCTCTCGAAATAAAATGCTTACTTTTTTTTGCATTTTTTATGTTATTGGATTATTTATATGACTTGGAATTAAGCAGTGTACACGACGAACCCAAAGCCACTTAATGACGGATAATGTCGTCGAAAGACGTTTAGATGTGCAGCACATCTCAACTATCTTAATTATTTTTATAGTATTAAAAGGACATTACAAGTTTATATTTGTAGTCGATTTTTCCCTATAAGATGCACATAAAGGCGAAGAACATACGGAACAACCGGACACAGCAGGGTGTACGGAGAGGAAGTCATGCGCGTATTCATCTACTCGCCTCTTGTTGGTTGCGTGTAGTGACGTCATCAACACGCGACGCTCACTACCCCACACGAAAGTGATTGACCCCAGAAAACACGTTATTAGTTCGTAAATACACGTGTAAGTATGGCGTTAATGTATATGAATTGTTTATATTCATTTGAAAGTTATTGTTGATGCTTGGACTTAAAATAGTAGGCAATTAGTATCGCTTTTGTTTCGCTTATGTTTTAGTTGAGCGGTTAGCAACAGCTTTGCAATCGTATTTAACACCAAGTTTCACAGTGGATGAAGTAGTGTTTCTCAACGAATTCTCATGCAATGAAATTTATCAATAAGGAGGTTACTATTACATATGTTACACATATGCCATTTTCTTTAAATTTCCCATAGAATTAATCACATCGAAACAAGGTGTCAGGTGTATGATCTTGATGAATATGTGATCATATTTTCCCTGTTTTTTCATCTTTTTAGCATTATCATGGCAACAGAAGGGGTAGAAAAGACGAGTGACGATCCATTGCAACCAGGTAAAGTCGGCACCAGATTTGACCTGGAGAAGGAGACTGAACTTCGTTTCGAGGTGGAAGCCGGGGAGTCTGCGGAGCATGTTGAGTTAGAACTCCTTACAGGAATGGCAGAAGTGTTTGGGTCAGAACTGAACCGAAACAAGAAGTACACTTTTGGAGCAGGCGCCAAGATCGCAGTATTCACCTGGCAAGGTTGCAGTGTCAACCTATATGGAAAACCAGAGGTCAGCACGGCACACTGTCTGTTTGGCTTTTTGATAGTAGCATTTCATCATGCTCAGTTATCAGCTTCTTTCCGTCACTACTTCAGGTGGCTTACGTGTCCAAAGATACTCCCATGCTGCTCTACCTGAACACTCATGCCGCGCTGGAACAAATGAGAAAACAGGCAGAGCGGGACAATGAGAGAGGGCCAAGGGTAGGTTTGAATATCCTTCAGAAACATAAACCTCGAAAGTGCTCTATATTCTGAAATATAGAATACATTGGTGATGAATCTTTCAAGATACTAACCATTATTAAGCTGATTTTTTCCCCCTCCGATTTGATGTACATAGCATTCTATGATGTCTGTGAGCTTAACCTAACCCACTTCACAAGAAGTAGCAGTTTGGCAGATAGTGAACAGTTCTTCAAAAAAAAAGTGCTCCAAGCTGCTATAGCAGGGGTTTGGAACTCTGGTTCCTTGAGAGCCATATCCTGCCTGTTTTAATCTCTCCCTTCTCTAACACATCTGATTCAATTGATCGTGATCATTTCAGCCTTCTACAGAGCTTGCAGATAAGCTGATCGTTTGAATCGGGTGTATTGAAGTAGAGAGAGATTTAAAAGAGGCAGGATATGGCTCTCAAGAAGTTCCCTACCCCTGTCTTATGGTCTCAATTGCAGTTGAAGTTTATGGTGAAACAAAACATCAAACAGGGAGAAATGCATGTTGTATACCTAAAACAATCCTCTCCCCCTGCATCCTCAGTGGCCTTGTCACACTCACATCAAGAATATGCGGTGAATTAATCATGATTCAAAAAATATTTAATCATGTTTAACACTGTTTTAATCCAGTACAATATTGCCATATACAGTGCTGTTTTACATGTTAAATAACACGAAACAAATGCACTTTACATGGAGTGGTTATAAAACGGATTAATGGCATTTCCATTCCCGTAATCGGTAAAGATGATTGAGAAAAAATGTGCTTTGAGTGAGTTGCTGATGGTGTAGTGCAACACTTGCCTGACTTGAGTGTGTGCATCGTGGAATGGGTTAGCACTCAGTGTGCATGTGGGTGTGAATTGTTCTTCATCTCTATATGCCCTGCGATTGACTGATGACCAGTTCAGGGTGTAATCCGCCTTCCACCTGAAGTCAGCTGAGATGAGCTCCTGTTCAGAATAAGCGGTGCAGAAAATGGATTGATGGATGGATGGTATATTGGGTGATGAGTGTGATCTGATAATGAATTAAACTTCTGTCTCAAGGTACCCACAATGTAAACCAGAGTTGCCATCTGTAATCGAAAAAGAGTTTTAGTTTATATCATTAACTGTTTCTTTTTTCCTAGGTGATGGTGGTGGGACCGACTGACGTGGGCAAATCAACGGTGTGTCGACTCTTACTGAGCTACGCCGTGAGAGTGGGCAGGAGACCCACGCTGGTGGAACTGGATGTCGGCCAGAGCGGGGTATGATCAATAGACATGCACATTGCTGTAATTATTTGAAACATAATCGAATGTTTTAACTCTTGTACCTTCCAGACACAGCACTATGTAAGTTTCAGATTCCTTGGCTTAAATAAAAAATATAGTGGAACATTCAGATCACTTATATTCTTGTTCTTCAAATATACACTTAATATAAATAACTGGTGGCAAAGTACCTAGGGAGTCGAGAATACTGCATCCATGTGAAAAAGGCAAAAAAATAAAGAGAACGAGGGTTGGCCATGGCCATCATGTAGCTCTGCCCCTGTGGAACCAAGTCGAACACAATTTGTTCTTGGACTGTGTTAATATTTGTTCATATTTTTAATACCGTACTAATTTCCCCTTGAAAATACATTACTGTCAAAGTTAAATAATTTGTCCAAAAATAAAACTGTTACACCATTAAACCATCATTAGCTATATGTGGGATGTCTTAAGTACCATTTTTCTCAGTAATTAAATAAATTAGTGTATAGTAAGACAATATAAAACTACAACCAAATTACTCAATCTTTGATGGTCACATGACATGTTTCAAACAAGGAAGTGAAAATGAAGGATAGTTGAAGGCACGACGGCTTCATTCGTCTCACTTTTTAAATTCTTACTTTCATACAGATAATTGAGTTAACTGCCTTACAGAAAAAAGCTAAAGAAAAAGTGAGGTACACGATTTGGCCTTAACTTTGAGAAGGATCTCTTTTGTTATCATTGTAAATTGAAGTTAATGACCGCATCCTAAAATGTTTTATATGACTAACTTTGTCCTTGGTATTTTAATGTAATTATTCCTTTCCGGCATTCTGCGGGAATTTTGCCATCTTACCCGAATGGGTATACGGTTTACTCATTAATTAGTTTGGAGACATCCCTAGTGAGGATCAGCGGATCAGAAAATGGATGGATGGATGGATGGTTGGATGGATGGATGGATGGATGGATGGATGGATGGATGGATGGATGGATCTTCTTTACAGTGAAATATATTTGATTTGAAATACATTTTTTTCTGTAGGTATCAGTGCCAGGGACAGTGTCAGCGCTGTGCATCGAACGTCCAGCAGATGTGGAAGAGGGCTTCTCAGTCCAGGCTCCTTTGGTCTACCACTTTGGCTCGACTTCTCCAGGGACCAACATCAAACTTTACAACAAGGTGAAAGTCAGACCAAACATTGGAGTGTTAAATAAAAGGCATATTCATTTACTGAACTGTAGCTATAGTGGCTGTAGAAAATCTGCATGCTTCTGTTCAAATGCCACTTTTTTTGTGACATACAGTATAAAAATGAAATGACATCATTTCCAAACTCCAACTTAATTGATATGTTTAAATAGTTTTTAGAGAGGGAGTAAAAAATAAACAACTGAAGTAATATGGTTGCACACATGTTCACACCATTTTATAAGTGGGTCATGGCTATGTTCACATTTAACTGGTCACATTCAAACTTACCGTATGTTAAATAGGAGCCAGCGGACACACTGTCACCACCTAAAGGGCCTCTAATTAACCACATTTAAATTTCTAATGTTCGAGTAGGCTTTTCCAGATTTTTGCCTTTCTGGTGGAAGCCTGCAGTTTTTTGTGCCACCACAAAATAATGTTTTTATGATCGTAGTCCCAACTTCTCAAACCCGTGAGGGTTTGCTATATTCTGATTAAACCAAAGGTAGACCTTAATTCTAAAAAGTATGCATGGCGAAAAAAAAACAACAATGCTCATCATAAGACGCCACACCTACAGTGAAGCATCACGCTTTGGGGCTGTTTTTCTTTATCTGCAGATGGGCTTTAAGTCAAGGTGAAGGAGGGAATTCTGAACAGTTCCAAATAACTGTCAGTGCGAGCTCAAATCCTTCAAAAATAAAAAAGTTGGGAAAAGCCGAATAGAACTTTTGAATGTATTTGTGGTTGATCAGAGGCATTTTAAATTGTGGTTTGTGTGTGCTGACACCCACTCAACATATACAAATATGATTGGTTAAATCTGAACACAGCCACACCCCAGTTACTGTATGTGTGTGGACTTATTTATATCCAGTGTATCTTGTTCACTGCAATGACCTGAAGTATTTTTATGCCCCACAAGCTGACATCGTGCCTGGCTGAAGTGTTTTCTCAGCGCTGTGAGGTGAACAGGAAAGCCAGCGTGGGAGGCTGTATCATCAACACATGTGGCTGGGTGAAGGGCTCTGGTTACCAGGCTCTGGTCCACTGTGCCTCCGCCTTTGAGGTGGACGTGGTGCTGGTGCTGGACCACGAGAGGCTCTACAATGAACTAAAACGAGATCTTCCTCACTTTGTCCGTGTCGTGCTCCTGCCCAAATCAGGGGGAGTGGTTGAGCGCTCCAAGGAGTGCCGACGCGAGGTTCGGGATGAGAAAATCCGAGAATACTTCTACGGCTTCCGGGGAGTGTCCTTCTACCCTTTCTCATTTGAAGTGCGTTTCTCTGATGTGCGAATCTATAAAATCGGGGCACCTTCCATACCAGACTCATGCCTGCCATTAGGAATGTCTCAGGATGACACTCAACTGAAACTGGTCCCTGTGACGCCGGGAAGAGACCTCACCTATCATGTGCTGAGTGTTAGCAGTGCAGAGGATGGAGATGAGGGATCAAGAAAGGGAATCGTGGAGAGTCCCGTGTGTGGCTTTATTGTGGTGACCAATGTCGACACACAAGCACAGGTGATGAAAGTGTTGTCCCCAGCACCCAGACCGCTGCCCAGACACACACTGCTCATCATGGACATACGTTTTATGGACACTAAATGAGGTGACGCGCTCTTGTGTATTTGTGTTTTTGGGCTATGCTGGTCCTGATGACATCAAATAATGCTGTGCTTAAATACCCGAATCTATTGTAATATAGTTTCCAGGTTAGTAACTAGATTGCATTTTGCTATTTTTGACAGGTGATACTTCATAGTCTGTTGTCATTTTCTTTCTTGTCCCATTGGAAATACAAACGTTTTTTTTTTTCATCTTATCGAAAAGATGTTCTTTAAGAATACAAGTTCACGTCTCCCTTAACGTTTGTGCACTGCTTATTCACCCATCTATATTCTGTAACGTTTGTCCTCATTAGGGTTGAGAGTGAGCTGAGACTATTGTAGTTGACATTGTGCAAGAAGCAGGGTCCACCCCGGGCTAGTTGCCACTCATGGTTTTGGAGTGTGGGAGGAAGCCGGAGTACATGAAGAACACCCACACATGCACAGGAAAACATGCAAACTGCACAGAGGAAGCTTGCCAAAGAAGTGTGAGGCAGATGTGCTGCACTTTGCTGTCCATTACTGGTTCAGATTAATGTTATAACTGCCCTTAAAAATACTATATCTTGGATTTTGCCAAGGGCCCTCTTGACAACAACAGATTCTTAATGAGTTTGCTTTCAGACTAAATAAAGGGACAACAAAATACAAACATGTTTACAGGATACACTCGATGATGTTGAACTATCAATGAATGTGGGAAAGTCTTGACAGCTCATTTGTTTGTTCAACACTTGACACCTTACTTTGCAGGTCATATTTAACATTCCTGAGTTACTCTTCATGTTTCACCTTGCAAACAAAGAGTTTTCTGTGTAAATATCTATATATAAATATATACCGGTACTTATTATAAATAACCCTCCACTATGTTATGGTCATTTTTGTCCCCACTCACTTCCTTTTTTTTTTTTTTTTTTTTATGAACACTAGCTGTGTTAAAACCAAATGTAATAAAATTTCCTGAAATGTGGGGATTTTGTCAAATTTTGTTTCCAACTTTGGCTTTTTAATTAATACGAATATACTTTTTTTTTTTTTTTTATGAACACTAGCTGTGCTAAAACCAAATGTAATAAAATTTCCTGAAATGTGGGGATTTTGTCAAATTTTGTTTCCAACTTTGGCTTTTTAATTAATACAAATATTCTTTTTTTTTTTTTTTTATGAACACTAGCTGTGCTAAAACCAAATGTAATAAAATTTCCTGAAATGTGGGGATTTTGTCAAATTTTGTTTCCAACTTTGGCTTTTTAATTAATACAAATATTCTTTTTTTTTTTTTTTTATGAACACTAGCTGTGCTAAAACCAAATGTAATAAAATTTCCTGAAATGTGGGGATTTTGTCAAATTTTGTTTCCAACTTTGGCTTTTTAATTAATACAAATATTCTTTTTTTTTTTTTTTTAATCAACCAACATTTAGCTTGGAACACAATAACTACAAAGTGGATAAAATAGGTTTCATTTTGTTTTCAACTCTTCAAAATTTGAGTTAGATTTTCTACCAGATTGCATCGTTTCTCAATTCTCATGTAATTGCCTCAGTTTCTGAAAGAGGTGTTACTAATCTCCAATGGGATAATGAACATAACATCATCTTGATTTTAAGAAATGGTACCCAAGGAAAATATTTAAAAATTGGAAGCTTTCTCTCTTCACCGCTGGTAGACTGAACTGTGAGCTATATCAGAGTTTTGATGAATTTTTTTTTTTAAAGTGAATAAAAAACATTGCTACAAAATAGTCAAAACTCAGCCCAAACTAGCACAAAGCTAAATTAATTTAGTTGCAACTCACTGCATGAAACTCCGTTCATCACCCCACTTCTCCCAAAAAGAATAAAACTTTCCTGTGGTCTTGTTGAAGCAGAACTATGTTGGCACACTCGCCTTCATGTTACCCTTTCAAAAGACCACAATGTTCAAGTTAGGGTCAGAGTGCAATTGTCCCTTCACCTTGTTTATGCCGTCTTGCCTTACAAACAAACAAACAAAAGAGGTGGTGCTTAAATTTTTCTTGCTTCTTGTAATTGACCCCAGAAATTAACACAGGACCAGAGAAAATACCACACGAAGAAATCTTTTTTGACAAAAACATATTCATACAAATTCCAGAATGGACACTTGTTAGAAATAGCATGATCAACAATTGATAAAAATGCATTTCTTGCAGACAAATGTCATATAACAATACAGGATATATACATTAAATCCAATTATTATTTTTACATTTATTGTCTCTTTTTTTACGTTAGAAATTTCGAGTACCTTTTCAGTTAACTTTCAGTTTTCACTTACAGTAATTGTTTACAAGTAATGACAATCAAGATATAACATTGATTAATTGTTTTAAATTTAATTCCGGTCGTTTTCTGCAATTCTGTGTATTCGAGGAAAATGGCAAAGTGTAGAAATATGTTTTTGAGCAGTTTCGTAAGACCACGCCTCTCGGTTTCTGATTGGCTACTCGACCCACCTGGAGGATGAGCAAACAATGCTCCTTTTCCGGGATTCCGTTGTCGGCCTAGACGAGCTATGCGATCTGCTATCGGCTAAGTAAGGTTGAACCGAAACTACTTCTCATCCACGAGGGAAATCGCTCACGATTTGGATATTTAGGTGCGTGTGGCTTTCTTTTGTCAGTAATAACGGTAAAACGGTGTTGAATATTTGATGAACGGTGGCAGCCAAAGAGGCGCAGTCGACAGTGTGAAGGTTTCATTGCTCGTCGGCTAACTCCGTTAGCGTTTGCTGTCGCAAAAACTTTCCAGGCAAGGTAAGAGCAACAAATCACGCGGAAACTGCCTGAAAACCCGTTGTTTATGTCATGTCATTTGGGATGACACGTAACGTCGACGGTCATTGCATTAATTTAATGTGGTTGAGTGTGTTGCCTGATGATGATGCCGAACACTGCCCCGGCCTGTTCAACGCCAGTTCTCAATTAGGACAGATAAGTGAAACATGGCGCTATGGTCTATCAGCCGGTGAATAGTAATCAGACAGAAAACAGCAAAGGGTCATTGGGCATCGCTACGCATTAAACCGATTGCATTTTGCTTGACTGGACGCCTGGTGACGTGAACGTTAGCTTCAGCTGTGAATTGTTGCGGCAACATGACGGGCGACGCTGAGATTTTAGGATTAACATCCATTATAGTGCAGGGATTGGGGGGGGGATTTGGTGTGGGGCAGATGAGATGATTAACAACAGGCACAGTGTCACGGTGTCAGTACGACAGCTCCGGGTTTGTCCCAACTCGTTTGTTTGTTAGAGGGGCGTGTCCAAACGATCAGATTTCGCTTGTTCCTCCAGATCCGTTTTCACTGGGTTCCACACCGTACGAACTAGTTTTTCATCTTGCGACGGGGGGTGGCTGATTAAATCCACATAGAAGATGAGATTCCAAATGAGGATAACATTTAAACACAATACGTAAGTCGTGCATAATACCTATGCATTTTTGAAGACATAGACCCGTACATTTATTGTTCACCACAACGGGTTTTACCACAGTATGTGCTGTTGCAGCATTTAGGACTGTTATACGGCAACACTGCCAGATGGCAGTTCCTCTTCCTTGCTGCTCAACTACGTTATAATTATTATTATTATCAATATTATCATCATTATAATTATTTTATAATTCTTATACTATATTTCTGGGAAAACGTTAAATCTAGTTATTCTCCATGTTTAGAAAGAAATGGAGGCAATGATGATGTACTTAAACATGCATCCATCCATCCGCTCCTCCTCACAAGGGTCACGGGGCGCGCTGCAGCCTATCCCAGCTGTTTTCGGCCAGTAGGTGGGGGAGACCCTGAGCTGGTTTCTAGCCAATCGCAGGGCATATACAGACGAACAACCATCTGCGCTCACACTCACACCTAGGGACAATTTTAGATTGTTCCATTAACCTGCCATGCATGTTTTTGCAATGTGGGAGGAAACTGGAGTACCCAGAGAAAACCCACGTGGGCTTGGGTAGAACATGAAAATTCCACACGGGAAGTCCGCAGCCGGAATCGAACCCTGCACTGCTGCACTGTGAGGCTGACACGCTAACCAGTCGACCACCGGGCCACCCTTGCACATTTCTCTGTTACAAATATTTTGGAAGCGACTCCATTCTCTAACATTGATATATAACATAAAGAGGAAGTCCATCCATCCATCCATTTTCCGATCCGCTTATCCTCACAGGGGTCACGGGGGGTGCTGGAGCCTATTTCAGCCGTCTTCGGGCAGTACGCGGGGGACACCCTGAACCGGTTGCCAGCCAATCGCAGGGCACACAGAGATGAACAACCATTCGCGCTCACACTCACACCTAGGGACAATTTGGAGTATTCAATCAGCCTGCCATGCATGTTTTTGGAATGTGGGAGGAAACCGGAGTACCGGGAGAAAACCCACGCAGGCACAGGGAGAGCATGCAAACGCCACACAGGGAGGCCGGAGCTGGAATCGAACTCGGTACCTCTGCACTCTGAGGTTGATGTGCTCACCACTGGTCCACCGGGCCGCCTAAGGGGAAGTCAATTCAAAAATTATTTTTACAATTATGTGTTATATGCTGCTCCTCTAACCTGAAGACACTATTGTGATTAATACAGTATTGTCTTTCTGCAATACGAGTCAAGCAGCGAAATTGACTTTTTATCCATCTCAAGGGGTGGTCATTTTGCCACTTGCTGTCAACTAAAATGATATCACAGTTGCTCAGGGCTCAGGTCTTGACCAAACATGGCTCGCCTGTTTTCTGAGTTTGGTGATGTGACATTTGCAAGCTGAGCTGTGATTGGTCATTACCTTATCCTGAGCAACTGTGATGTCATTTTCATTCAACAAGTGACAAAATGCCCACAACTTCCATGAGATGGATTTAAAAAACTGTTTTGCTGCTTGATTAGTATTCCGCGCGCAAATAATTTTAAAGAGAATTTTTTAGTTGCCTTCCCCTTGAAACGGTCTCAGAATCATGCTATTTTAAGCTTTCTTTCCACAGTTAACTGTAGGCATATTATTATCTTACCTTTGGCACAATGGAGATATAATTTCTTATGAAATATGATTCATTTGGTGGCTGTTTACGAAATTAATGCGGTATTTGAGGAAGTTGGGACTTTTCCGACTCCAGACTCGGAAAAGTGCACTTGAACTGCCCTTTGAACTGGGAGGTCCGAGTTGCATAGTTGGAACAAAAAAGGAAGAGTTCACTTATTGATGTCACTTGACAATGGTGACCTCCCCCCATGGAGACAGGGACCCTGATATTATTTACAAACATTATAAACATATATTTCTTCAAACATTAATTTAATTACTTGACATAACTTCAAGTAATAAGTGATTTTTCACTGACTGGGTGAAGATATGCCGTATTCACCCCGCATTAAAATATTTGGTGAAATGAATGAAATGAAGATAAGCTATTCCTTTATTTATATAGCGTAAATACAATCAATGATGAAGGTTTGCTGCAGGTCAAATGTGTTGTGATGAACCAGAACATCAAAAAATTTCTGAGAATCAGCCATTTTTGTTGTATACTCTCACCTCAAACGCGTGGGACAACCCGGCTGGGATGAATCCGATTTCCCACCTCTGTAGGTAAAATGGGTGGATATAATTAAAAAGCTTACTGTTCTTCATTGTGTCTTTATGTTTTAATAATTCCTCCATGTCGTAAGGTAGTGATGGTGAAACAAAAACTGACTCATATACATCTTTCAAACAGTTAGTCAATCTTCCTGCGATGTGCTTGTCAAGGTTCTGCTTCTGTTCAGTGTAGCAAAGTGAATGAATATGTAATGTGATACGTAATTAGCTGTTGAGTATAGTGAATTGAGTTGGTACTGTCTATGAATTTTGAAGGAAGATTTCTCCTGCTAACTGTTGGGAAGAAAGCAGTAGAACACTCAATGTCAAAAATAATTGTGTCCCGTGAGGCCGTTTGACATCCAAGTTGTTTTGATATCTAACCAAAACGACCCAGAAGCGATTCAAGTCAAGTCAAGTCAGCTTTCTTGTCAAATATGCTCTATGTGCAACATAGAGCACAGATGAAATTTCTTTCTTTCATTCCATGTTAAAACCATCATAAAACCTGTTAACTTTAAAGTCCATACTTCAAATAAAATGAACATTGCCGCTGTCATAGGCGTGTAAAAATAAAGTCAAATCACACACTTGACAGGTACATAGCATCATTTTACATAGAGTGTCCCAGAATTAATTGCACTGTGTTTTGCGTAGTGTATAGAAAGTGCATTTATGTTAGCTACTGGTAGATCAAATTAATTTGTGTATGTAATTGGTATTGCTCATATTGTATTAACCAGCCAGACCTTTTTTTTTTCTCTAAACTTTTCCTTAAACAACAAAGCATGTGAGGGAAAAGTGGTTAGCATTGCATGACTGTCCGTGTTTTATGTTGTGTTTATTATTTTACTTTTTGTTAACTGTTTTGTTAAGCGCTTTGTTACACCTGCAGCTGTTGTGAAAGCGCTATATAAATCAGCATGTATTGTATTGTATTCTATCGGTATTATCACACTTCGCTTCGTCATCACTGTATTATTCTTTGGCGGCATCATAAATAAAATACAACAAAGCCAAATAAACCACACTTAATACATTTTTTAGATCAGTTCTGGGCCAAGTATGACCACAATCTCCGACTGGCCCTCGCAATGACCAAAAAGTCAAAGTAACATGTAAAATACATGGGGCTTTTATTTTGAAAACTGTTCTTTGTATGTATACACGTGTTGAGCTTGAGTACAAGCGAGGTAGCGAGCAAGAGCTATGACTTGTCTGAAATGTGGCCAATTTGGCCACGTTTTTGCTGTCTTTAGCAATTTGTTGGACTCCTCCGGCAATTATTTTTCCCCAAAAAAGGAGTGGCAAAAATGACAGCAATGGTCCTGATGTGAGCAACATCCTTATTTCTTGCACGGTGAAAGGGAGGAGGGCCTGATAATACTCTTATCAAAATTTGTTGATAAAATTTGTATTTTCAAATTTATAACATTACACATATATAACATAATCAGGACATGTAGCAATTTATTGAAACAAGACAATGCATTTTTTTCAAAATACATTGAAAATAATATAGAAAAAGTTGGCAAGTGCTCTAATTTCTCATGTGCCCCCTGAGCAAAGTTAATTGACCACCTCTGCTTTAGATAACTGTTGTAGGGACCCGTATTTTCCTATTGTCACGTCCCGACCTATTTCATTTTTACGACCTCTTTGAATCTGTATCCCCCTGGTTTAGAATCACTGCTTTAGCTGCTCAGTGAGCTGAAGGGGTCTCACATTCTTTGCTCTCATCATGAATTATGATGGTTTGAATTCCCAAATTTTCTTTGCCTTTTGAGATCTGTTTTACCAGGAAATTGTACAGCGCTGCTTTTGCGTAAAAACAGAACCCTTTAAAGGCCTTCTTTGTTTCGCCAACATCATGTTACTCTGCTAGATAAGGGTACATTGAGACAGATAACCATTCACATTCACACTGACATTTATGGTATTTTTTGATCATTTTATTTATTTATTTATTTTTTTACAGGGGCTTCCTTCAATCCGCCATCACAAGGTGTGGAGGAATAATATCACGGGGACAAGCTATAAGGACTAACACGCTTTAGAGAATGTAGCCGCCATGTTGCAGATGGCTGTGTTTCAAAGCTGCACAATGGGAGAGGAGGTCTGTGTGCAGAGAATGTGGAGGTGGGAGAGGTTTCTACATCCAGACCTGGACGAGTACAGTGACGCCGCAGTGACGTGCACAGAGCTTCTTTTTGGAATGAGTTGATTTCTTTTTTTGTTTTTTTTTCTTTTGTTTCCCCTCCTGTTGCCACATTGACATACAAACTGAGGGCAGCGGTCTCAAAGGATCTGTCATGGACTTGGCGAGAGTTTTATAAGGATATAGATGTGACTGTATACATTTGAGCAACTTTCCAAAGACGCCTTTGGAGTTAGATTTGGACTTTTCTCCAGTTCTATATCGCTGCTGACAGTTCAACAGTGTGGAACCGTCCCGCCTGCAGCCGTCAACCATCCTCAACTTCTTCCACCCACCCACCCAGTGCCTAAATAAGCCCCTTTGGGACAATCACACAAGTCATTAGCAGCTACTGTGCTCAATCCTTTGCCTGTTTTCCTCAATGTGCATCTGCTCTGCGCCTGCTGGCCCTTTATCCGCCAAAATCTTTAATTTTCTGCTCCCTCACTTTGAGATTTACTTTTTATTTTCGTTCCAAGCTAGATAATCAGAATTTAAGCACAACAATTGCAATTCACTGAAAAAACTGTCTGAGGCTGTGCTTTTCTATGCTCAAGCAGGGTTGTTACAGTGAAGACCCAATTATCTTCTTGCACCAAACGCAGTACCATTGAAGCCATACAAAAATATTTATGAATTTCCTACACATATTTTTGTATCACCTTGCTCCTGCTTTTTTATGCTTAAATTATAATTCTGCATAGACAATTTTATATTTACATACTATAAACATGCAAGTAGAATTGTATATTGTTGTATGATTTTAAAGCGTATATATTTGATTGAGTGTTGTAGTGCTGGCTAGTCTTGCCGACTGTTTCCATTCATGTGCTGCTTGCTTCGGGGTAATCCATGGCATCTCCCAGGCAAATGCCAAATTTGTCATATTAACTGGTCGAACAGCATTTGAAGTAGCTCGGCAGTAGATAGGTACCTCTCGCTTGGTCTTCCTCCCATTGTTCCATCTCTGATGCCGGGCTTCAGCAGTGGGGGTGTTGGGGGAGGAGTGGGTGGCCAGGTTTCTGCTCCTCCCCGTCCGTTTAAACCCAGCCGATATGTTCCGGTGTCTGCAGCTACCACCTTCCTCGTCGGATCCACCACACTCTTCTTCTGCTTCACGTGAGTCTCTTGCCGTCGACATAGTGTAAATTAAATGATGCGCTGTGCGATGTACAGTATCTCCTCACTGCATAAAGGAAGTGCATGAACACTGAATACATTTTTTTACATGGTTTGTATCGTGTGGGTGCACAGTTTGTCATATTTGGGTCCACAAAATGATGGCAAGAATTGTTTAACTTTTTATGCTGCCAACTCATAATGGATTCAAATGCTTTTTTCCTGCAAACTGTGTACAGGAAGAAAGCAAAATAGGTTTTGGAAGTGTTTTCTCCTCACATTTAGAAGTCCATTTACATGGTAAACAGTGCTGAGTGTACTGCTGGTTTGCGCAGCCGTCTCATAGTTGATAGGTCCTAGGTTTGAATCTCGCCACAGGCCCTCCTGTGTGGAGGTTATCCCAGTGTTTGCGTGAGTTTTCTCTGGGTAGTAGGGGTTACTTCCAAAGGCAAGGAAAAGTGGGATAGAAAATGGATGAACAGATCTTTTTGAAAAGAGCCCCAGGTTGTCCAATTTCCCCTCATTGAGGTGTTGAATAGTAAATGTTCATGAGCAACAGTTTTTAATCCTATAACAGCTTGCTGCCAAGAGCTGAAAGCCATTATTTCCCCACTGTCAGTATGGAGCAATGACACAACTTCACTGATTCAGTTGCACTCACCAACGTCTCTGTTGTCAGTTGACCATGTGACTGCAGGAAGTCCAGATTTCTACAAGGCAATACACACAATACAGACAAATCAAGAACTTGAGTCCTTTCTTTGTGCAGTGATGAAGGAATGACTGATAAATTCAGAGAACTATGTTTTGTTTTTTTTTTTTTGTTTTTTTAATGACCATGTCTTTTTCTTTTTTCTAGCTCTCCTTGGTTGTACGAATATTTCTCCCCCGTCATTCCCATTTATATTGCGGTGATCTTCCTCTTCACACTGGCCAACTTCTGTATGGCCACCTTCATGGATCCGGGAGTTTTCCCCCGAGGTAAAGATAATTCTTTTTTTCTTAGCTGTACATAAGGATAACGTCACAAGTGTGTCATGTGCATACAAGCAAAATTGTAACAATGACACTGTCATCGTATGAGGTTGACATTATGATAAATTTGAATGCTCTTGCTCAACCACAATATTTAATTCGACTCCTTGCACTTCTGGTTCAAATAGCTGTATACATCTATTCACACAATAATCATTCCAAACATTTTTCATTTGGGCAGCCATTTTATCGATATGCTTACTTAGCAACTTTTGCATTTAAACGCTAAGTGAACCAGAACCAAATTTGTAATGGAAAATGCCTCGTGAAATTCTTTTTCTGTCACTTATAATTTGGTACAGTTTCATTTGGAATAAAGTGTTCCTGTGTCTTAAAAGTTTCAGTCATGCAAACCCAGTTAATTCCATTTGATCCTGCCAGTTGTAAAGCAGCTGAAGTCTTACCTTATGTCCTTACCCCCCAATATAGCGGAGGAAGATGAGGACAAAGAGGATGATTTCCGTGCGCCGCTCTACAAGACTGTTGAGATCAAAGGAATCCAGGTGCGCATGAAGTGGTGCTCCACCTGTCGTTTCTACCGACCACCCCGATGCTCACATTGCTCGGTCTGTGACAACTGTGTGGAGGTATGTGGACAACACTTACATTGTCTGACTTGCTTATCATAAACTGCCCACCACATTTATGTGTTTATTGATAAGGGTTTGCGGTATACGTCTTACCTGCAGGTATCACTGACTTTAGCCCTTTAGCATCAAGCAAAGCTTGTTCGTGCGCCCCAAGTAGAAACAGGTGTCACGTGAGTAGAATGCTAGAGTTTAACAAAAGCTTAAATGTAGCCAACTTGAAATTGTTCTTTTGAGCCTTGTGAAAGTCAAACTGCGTGTTGAAATCATATTCTAAAATCACACTCAATTAAAATTGGAATTACAAAGTAGCCTGGCGGACAAACGTTGTTTGAATTGAGCAGTTAGTTCATGCATGTCTCTCGTCAACCAAATCCATTTGAATTGGAAAATATTCTTTATTGTGAAAAACATTTGGATTTAATTAAAAGGAAAATGGTGAATAACAAAGCCTCTGATTAATGACATTAATATTTGAATAGTGTCCTGCCACCATTAAATCCGTCATCGTCACCTAATTATTTTAGAGTACATTATGTGGGCTCTAGCATGTGTGAAAAGTGACTTTGGTTGTTGCTGCTTACAATTTGTCTTACAATTTTTGTCCCAAGCCTGGATGAAAATAATGGGCGGTTTGCGTCAGCAAGGACATAGTTTTTTTTTCTTAGATAGAAAGATAAACTTTGCCAAACAAATCATGCAAGTGACTCGCTGCCGGGACAACCCGGTGAGATCTGTTGAAACTCACAACTTGTTGCTGATTATTATTTTTTTTTCAATGTTTTCAGCTCAGGTGGGATTTTTCTTGTGTTTGTTTATTTTAGTGATATTGTGATAATGATAATTTTGGTCATCAATTGTGATAAAATAATTGTGATAAGACATTTTCACATACTTTCGGCTCCAATATTAACAGTGCATTAGTTGTGTTCAAGTGTATGATTAGATGAGGTTGACTTTTGGATGAAATGTGTCCTGGATTCCTGGTCCGAATATGTTCTCCTCTGTGCTTTGTCAGGACTTTGACCACCACTGTCCCTGGGTGAACAACTGTATTGGTCGGCGCAACTATCGCTACTTCTTCCTCTTTCTGCTGTCACTCACCACCCACATCGTGAACGTTTTTGGCTTTGGCCTGGTTTATGTGCTGCACCACCGCCAGCAACTCGACATGCCACATGCTGCAGTCACGTATCCTTAACGCTGTGTCCATGATGCAGCAATTGCAGCAATTGTTCCTGATGTATTAATTTGATTTTTCTTTGCTCGTATTTGCCTTTGTTGGGGTTTTGGCTTGTCTCCTTAGCTTCTGCTCCACCAGTATGGCTGTGATGTGTGTTGCTGGTCTGTTTTTTGTCCCAGTTGCTGGCCTGACTGGGTTCCATATTGTGCTCGTGGCTAGAGGTCGGACCACAAATGAGCAGGTATGTGAACGTTGAGACCCTTTAACAACACCACTTAAACTGCAACCTCTAAATTATTCCACACCGCACATATTACTTTAATCAACGGACTCTTGCTTTTCAAAACGTGTTCTGTTTTTTGTTAGATTTTTAATGTATGTTAATCTGCATAGTTTTGTTGTTCTAAACCCGTAAACCATGATTGAGTTCTTTTGAAAAATGCTCTGCAAATTAACTGTATTATTGTTGTTGTTCGTTAATCCGGCAGACAAAACTAATGCGAATGTTATTTTATTTTTCCTTCCATCTCCTGCACTCTTCAGGTGACAGGAAAATTTCGTGGAGGTGTTAACCCCTTCACAAATGGCTGCGCTAGGAATATTTCGCGTGTGCTTTGCAGCTCACTAGCACCCAGGTCAGTTTTCCCTTATCTTTTAAAACCCTCTTTGATGAATTTCTTTTTTCTTTCCCTACTGCGCTCCCATTTTTCTATTGAGTCTACATTGGAATAAATAATGAGTGACATCGACATTTCTTTTGTTCAGATATACGGGTCGTTCGCGGAAGCCTCAGACTGTCGAAATACAGCCTCCCTTCCTCAGGCCGCCTCTCACTGAGGCACAGCTAGAAGCCAAGGTCCTGGACAATGGTATCCAGAATGATCGACACAGCACAAGAGTAAGTACAGTAAACACGCACAGACTATTCTATATCGAAAACATATATTCATACATGGCAATTTTCCGCGGATCCGCGGAAAAGGTGAGTTTTTTTTCA
>NW_017805744.1:861200-975844 GCF_001891065.2 Hippocampus comes
TTTTTTTGTTTTTATTTTTAGCAGCAAATTTGGAGTTACATATTGGTGCTCACCAGGAATGCATAGGCAAAATTGCACAAATTTTCACTTGAAAGAATAGTGGCGATCTTGGGATTTTTTTCTGTTCAATTTTAAAACTGTGTAAATTTAATACACTTCATCTTCAGCATGTTTAGTGCCACTTTTGTAAATAACCACGCCCCCGTCCAGGCCACGCCCCGTCCAGGCCACGCCCCTTCCGCTTTTGCAATCACTCGCCATTGCCATGTATGTATATTAGTGGTACAACTATCTCGATTTACGAGTGACCGAGGTGAGTTTTTTTTCAGATACGAGCTGTTGCTTCGCCATTTTTTCCCCTCCTCCCTCCCCGTCTTTTGACTTGTGAGCAAAAATATACGAGTGCTGAGATAATGACACACTTCAAAAACAAGCAGTTCTTCAACCCTTCAAAAAAGCCAAATGGTTGCTTCAAGCTGTTTACTGCCTCTCCCATTGAAAGTTTACTGCCAAACCAGTTGACTCCAGCGCAAGTCCGCACATTAGTTTTGTCTGCGGTTAGAACGTTGCTATCTGTGGGCGCTGTCGAAGTCGGGTGTGACTTTGAAGGCCCAGCCTATGGTGGAATAGTCGTAGGCAAAAGTCACAGGGTAGAGTGGGTGAGAGACGTGGTTGGTTCTGTTGTTCTTTTTTTCCCATTTCTGTTTATCTTCAGCCTTTTTTCCCCTGGTCCTTTTGTATGATTCTGTGTTAGGGGTGTGAAAAAAACAAATTTGAATCAGAAACTCGTTTTTGGTTGAAAATGAGTCTTCCACTTTCCACTTAAAAAATATCTGTATACACATCGAATCATTTTTTTATTGGACATATATATCTTAGAAGGAAATGGCACATTTCCAGTACTAATAAGTACAAGTTCAAATGTATGTAAAATGACAAAAAAAGTCATTGCATCAAACCATCTTGAATTGAGCCGTACCATAATACAAAGAGCTTATAACATCGACGGCAAAAACTGTTATGCCATCTGATGGTTTTTGACCAAGTACATTTGTTTGGACCAATATATTAATGACAACAAAACCAGCTCATAATAGTTTAATTAAAGAGCTGATCAAGACATTTTCCAAAGATTTTTCTTGATCATAACCAAAATCACTTTGCAAGTTCTTACATTAATAGCTATGGCATTGTACTGCAAACAAAACAAAAAAAACTCTGCTTTTAGCCATTCCACAAGGCTCTACATTAACTTTTGGGCTGGTAGCAATGGTGCCACCAGCTTTTTCATTTGGTCGTCTGGTTCGCACATCTGCCACACAGTGCAGAGGTCCAGGGTGCGAATCCGAGCTCCGGCCTTCCTGTGTTTGCATGTTTTCCCTGTGCTTGTGTGGGTTTTCTCCGGATACTCACGTTACCTCCTCCATTCCAAAAATATTCATGGTAGGTTAATTGAATACCCTAACTTGTCCCGAGGTATGATTGTGAGTGTAAATGGTTGTTTGCCTGTGTGTGCCACGTGATTGGCTGGCAACCATTTCAGGGTGTCCCCCACCTCCTGCCCGACTGAAGTCAGGGTTACCGTTGCGAGAGCACAGAGCACCAGAGACACAATGGCCATTGAATTATTGCATGAAATCATTCTCAAACTGTTTAATTCTTTACATTCTATTGAATGATATTATTACTCTATCTTTAATTGTTTGGTGCTATTCTATTTATTGAAAAACAGGTTACAAAACGTTTCCTCTTTTTTTTTTATTTTATTTTATTTTATTTATTTATTTATTTTTAATTTATTTATTTATTTATTTTTTGGGGAGGGCTGGAGAGCACAGGCTTCAGCATGACGTTAGATCACAAGCCCCTCAGAGGAAATTTCGGGTACAGAAGCGTTTTGAGTGCACAAAAACCATTTTTGTGAACCTTGTCTACCGAACCACCGATGAAGCGCACAGCCGCACCCGTGAGAGCGTGTGGCATCCGTGCGCTGAATGAAAGTGGAGCTTAACTAGGTCACAAAAAAAAAACTGTAATTATCAATATTGACTGAAATGCAATACTGTACTTAAATTGTGAAACATTTTTCAACCATATCGCCCAGCCCAACTAAGCATATACAAGAAAGTTTAAGTTTATTTAAGAAAGGTGTTTATTTAATCTTTATATTGACCAGTTTAGTTAACTCTTTCATAGTTACGTTGCACTCTTATTAAAGATAAAATATTATATGCTAAAATTACATAAATTCAGCTTTTTTTTTTTTTTTTTTGCCCGGGTCCTTATTTTGAATAGTAAAAAGAAAAGATTATTAACATCAACCAAAATGAAAAACCGGTACTGATGAGCCGTAACCATTTTGCTAATGGTGCAGAGCTTGGGCCCTATCACATGCAAATAGCAGTGGTTCACTGTTTTTTATGTACACTGAAAAGTGGCAAAATCCAGTTTTGAGGTAGAACTTCCAGTTTAATTTTCAGCATGATGGTCCTTGTGGTTGTCATTTTAGTCAAAGAGCAGCTTGGATCAAATGGAGAGCCAGTCAGCAGACACAGAACCTCCACCTCCCCCGAAGCCAGAACTTCGTTACCCTGGGCTGCCTCATGGTGACGCTGAGGGTAGGATACGCACACACGCACACATGCACACACGCACACACCAGTGTTGTGTCCAAGGACCGGCAACCCGAGGCCAAGGCCAAGGCCAAGGACTTGCCTCCGAGGCCAAGGCCAAGGCCAAGGACTTGCCTCCGAGGCCAAGGCCAAGGCCAAGGACTTGCCTCCGAGGCCAAGGCCAAGGCCAAGGACTTGCCTCCGAGGCCAAGGCCAAGGCCAAGGACTTGCCTCCGAGGCCAAGGCCAAGGCCAAGGACTTGCCTCCGAGGCCAAGGCCAAGGCCAAGGACTTGCCTCCGAGGCCAAGGCCAAGGCCAAGGACTTGCCTCCGAGGCCAAGGCCAAGGCCAAGGACTTGCCTCCGAGGCCAAGGCCAAGGCCAAGGACTTGCCTCCGAGGCCAAGGCCAAGGCCAAGGACTTGCCTCCGAGGCCAAGGCCAAGGCCAAGGACTTGCCTCCGAGGCCAAGGCCAAGGCCAAGGACTTGCCTCCGAGGCCAAGGCCAAGGCCAAGGACTTGCCTCCGAGGCCAAGGCCAAGGCCAAGGACTTGCCTCCGAGGCCAAGGCCAAGGCCAAGGACTTGCCTCCGAGGCCAAGGCCAAGGCCAAGGACTTGCCTCCGAGGCCAAGGCCAAGGCCAAGGACTTGCCTCCGAGGCCAAGGCCAAGGCCAAGGACTTGCCTCCGAGGCCAAGGCCAAGGCCAAGGACTTGCCTCCGAGGCCAAGGCCAAGGCCAAGGACTTGCCTCCGAGGCCAAGGCCAAGGCCAAGGACTTGCCTCCGAGGCCAAGGCCAAGGCCAAGGACTTGCCTCCGAGGCCAAGGCCAAGGCCAAGGACTTGCCTCCGAGGCCAAGGCCAAGGCCAAGGACTTGCCTCCGAGGCCAAGGCCAAGGCCAAGGACTTGCCTCCGAGGCCAAGGCCAAGGCCAAGGACTTGCCTCCGAGGCCAAGGCCAAGGCCAAGGACTTGCCTCCGAGGCCAAGGCCAAGGCCAAGGACTTGCCTCCGAGGCCAAGGCCAAGGCCAAGGACTTGCCTCCGAGGCCAAGGCCAAGGCCAAGGACTTGCCTCCGAGGCCAAGGCCAAGGCCAAGGACTTGCCTCCGAGGCCAAGGCCAAGGCCAAGGACTTGCCTCCGAGGCCAAGGCCAAGGCCAAGGACTTGCCTCCGAGGCCAAGGCCAAGGCCAAGGACTTGCCTCCGAGGCCAAGGCCAAGGCCAAGGACTTGCCTCCGAGGCCAAGGCCAAGGCCAAGGACTTGCCTCCGAGGCCAAGGCCAAGGCCAAGGACTTGCCTCCGAGGCCAAGGCCAAGGCCAAGGACTTGCCTCCGAGGCCAAGGCCAAGGCCAAGGACTTGCCTCCGAGGCCAAGGCCAAGGCCAAGGACTTGCCTCCGAGGCCAAGGCCAAGGCCAAGGACTTGCCTCCGAGGCCAAGGCCAAGGCCAAGGACTTGCCTCCGAGGCCAAGGCCAAGGCCAAGGACTTGCCTCCGAGGCCAAGGCCAAGGCCAAGGACTTGCCTCCGAGGCCAAGGCCAAGGCCAAGGACTTGCCTCCGAGGCCAAGGCCAAGGCCAAGGACTTGCCTCCGAGGCCAAGGCCAAGGCCAAGGACTTGCCTCCGAGGCCAAGGCCAAGGCCAAGGACTTGCCTCCGAGGCCAAGGCCAAGGCCAAGGACTTGCCTCCGAGGCCAAGGCCAAGGCCAAGGACTTGCCTCCGAGGCCAAGGCCAAGGCCAAGGACTTGCCTCCGAGGCCAAGGCCAAGGCCAAGGACTTGCCTCCGAGGCCAAGGCCAAGGCCAAGGACTTGCCTCCGAGGCCAAGGCCAAGGCCAAGGACTTGCCTCCGAGGCCAAGGCCAAGGCCAAGGACTTGCCTCCGAGGCCAAGGCCAAGGCCAAGGACTTGCCTCCGAGGCCAAGGCCAAGGCCAAGGACTTGCCTCCGAGGCCAAGGCCAAGGCCAAGGACTTGCCTCCGAGGCCAAGGCCAAGGCCAAGGACTTGCCTCCGAGGCCAAGGCCAAGGCCAAGGACTTGCCTCCGAGGCCAAGGCCAAGGCCAAGGACTTGCCTCCGAGGCCAAGGCCAAGGCCAAGGACTTGCCTCCGAGGCCAAGGCCAAGGCCAAGGACTTGCCTCCGAGGCCAAGGCCAAGGCCAAGGACTTGCCTCCGAGGCCAAGGCCAAGGCCAAGGACTTGCCTCCGAGGCCAAGGCCAAGGCCAAGGACTTGCCTCCGAGGCCAAGGCCAAGGCCAAGGACTTGCCTCCGAGGCCAAGGCCAAGGCCAAGGACTTGCCTCCGAGGCCAAGGCCAAGGCCAAGGACTTGCCTCCGAGGCCAAGGCCAAGGCCAAGGACTTGCCTCCGAGGCCAAGGCCAAGGCCAAGGACTTGCCTCCGAGGCCAAGGCCAAGGCCAAGGACTTGCCTCCGAGGCCAAGGCCAAGGCCAAGGACTTGCCTCCGAGGCCAAGGCCAAGGCCAAGGACTTGCCTCCGAGGCCAAGGCCAAGGCCAAGGACTTGCCTCCGAGGCCAAGGCCAAGGCCAAGGACTTGCCTCCGAGGCCAAGGCCAAGGCCAAGGACTTGCCTCCGAGGCCAAGGCCAAGGACCAAGGACCGACCTTCGGTCCTCGAGCCGGTCCTCGAGGCCAAGGACCGGCTAGAGGAACACATCACTGGCACACACGCACACACACACACACACACACACACACACACACACACACACACACACACACACACACTGTATCCATGTTGAGGTTGTTTTCTTACCTAATCACATGCTCCCTTCTTTTCTGAATTGTAGAAAGCAGCTTGTTGACAGAAGGAGTGCCACCACAGTCTGTGTACAAGTATCGACCTGCATACAACAGCCCAGGAAGGAACCACAATGTCCACACACATGCCGGCAAGGTACTATAAGACATGTTCATACTGTATCACAAGAATGGTGTAAGATTGCAAATACGGTCTAAATGTGCTGCACTGCAGCCTGTCTGCTTGAAGGAGTTAAATCAGAACTTGGAAAAACTTGGATAAGGGAAACCTAGCTCCCCTGCATTTACCTCCTACTTCTGATGTATTCCCAAATGCTTTGGAAACTATTACGCCATCCTCTCTCTGATGTCCTTTGTGGTTAACACCAAGCCCCTCTTTTTTTTTTTTTTGTTTTTACTTGAAATTGTTCGTTCAGTGGCCATCGGTTGATCAGTAAGTCCTCAGCAAGTGTCATGTGTGTTTCCCTTTGCCAGTCTGTATGTTGGAGTGGATCTTGCCCTTCCCCCCCAAAGTGCATTGACTGGAATGCGTATTCGACATACTGTGTATTTCCATTTCTGTCTTTGACATGCAGCGTCAGTGCCTGTTCAAACCAGTCAATGTTTCCAATGCAGTAGTGTGATGATGGAGTAGAGCACAGATTAAGCATCCCCACCCAACCCGTCCACCACCCCTCTTTTATTCCTGTTGGAATCTGTCGGATGACCTGTGTTTCTGTGCTGCCTCTGCAAATTTTCCTGTGGTAACATGGCGACTTCTTGGTCTTTCTTCATCCCGCCATGCTCATCACGGTCCCTCCCCTTCTCTCCTGTGTACACCTCCCCCGACTGTCTCTATATCTGTCTCTCCTCCTCTCTGCTCTCTTCAGGTGATTCGCGGGGAGAGTCTCGACTCTCCGTCTCCCTCTATTCTTCACTCCAGCCGCCATCCCAGTTACCGTTCGGAACCGAGCAGCCTGGACGGGGCCACAGTGGTGGTGGGTGGTGCGGGGGCGTTCAGAGGGGGAGGGGAGAGGGGTGAGGGCCCCGGAGGCTTATGCAGGACTGTCGGTGGGGTCTCGGGGGGCATGTCGGGCTACACCCTGACCGGGCGCTCCCACACCTCGTACCCATCCTCTCTGGTTCTGTCCACTGGGGGGTCCCACTCCTCCAGCCTGCGCTCGGCGCACATGGCACACAATCCTCTGGCCACCCTTCAGTCAGAAGGTACCACAGACACCAGCTACAAAAGTCTGGCTAACCAGACCCCTCGGAACGGCAGTCTGTCCTACGACAGCCTACTCACGCCATCCGATAGCCCAGAGTTTGAGTCTGCCGCCCACGAGTTGTCGCCGCAGAAACCTCGCGCCCCGTTCCCCTCCGCGACCGGGGTTGCGGTCAGAGGCCAGCCTGAAGCGGTGTCCCCCAATTCTCCGCTGCAGGGCTATACGTCGCCCTTCCTCTCAGCTCAGCTCAGCCAGCAGAGGGAGGGCCATCTGCTCCAGGGCTCCGCCACTTTCTCCTCCCCCCACAGAGCCTACCTGCGTGCCGTCAGCCCGCCCCCTCTCTCCGGGCCTCCCGAGATGCTGCACCTGCTACAGCATAACCACGACTCCTCCTCCTCCTCCTCCAGAGTTCCCCGTAACTCTGTGTCGTCGTCCTCCTCTCCGGGGGCTCGCTCGCCAGAGCCTCCTGTCTCCCCGCCGCCTCGCGGCCTCTCCCTGGGCAAGTCCCAGTCTTACACTGGGGAGGCGGGGCCCCAGCACAAGCTTCGGGCCACAGTGGTACTGGGAGGGGGAGGAGTTGGAGGAGGGCATCAGGCTCCACAGTGAGTAAAGCTACGTCGTCGTCGTCACGCTTAGCCTGCTCCTCTTCCTTTTCACTTTCTTCCTAATCGGCCTTTTCTTCCTCCCTACTATGTGTCAGCCATCCTCTTCTTCCCTGATCTGTGTGAGTCTTCCTTTTCCTTCTTTAGTTTCCAGACAGACAATTAGTGTAAGGAGCATGCCGGCATGCGGTTGTTTTCATCCAGTAGCCTTTTTCTTTTGTCGTCCCATTTGAACCCTATAGGAAGTTTAATAAGAGAGAAACCTTAAGCTGTCTTCGGAATCGAACGCTGATTTCCCTATGCCCTGTATGTGGTACCCAAAGTTTTTACACAAAGTTCAAAAATACTTGGTTCTCCAGATAATTAATCAACATGAAAATCTAGGCTCATATGTAGCTGACAGGCCCAAGTGTAAATAAAAAAAGCATAGCTGCGGTTTATTCCTAAAAGGTAGATTTAATATTAAACCACTGTAAAACTATGCAACATTTGAACATTAACACTGCGCTCACATGTAAATCTAGAAAAATTCATTGCATGTAAGTCAATTAAAAAAATATTTCAATAATTGTTTGAAAACAAACAGTTCTAAAAGATTAAATGCAAAAGCATTGTACAAGCTAAATACAACTGAGCTGTATTGAGCAAATTTACTCCCAAAAAAATAAAACCAAGCCGATGTAACATTGCAGAGTCAATTACTCTCTTTGAAAATGACTGCATTACATAGTGCTGTCTGAATTAAGTCCGCCATTTTGTAGCGCAGTTAGACTGTGTAGTGAGTATATTATCCCCCGTATAGCGACTTCCGTGTATCTTGAAAAGTACGAAAAAAAAGTCACCAGAAAAGCAATAAACTGTACTTTGACTGTATCCCATGATGCATTGCGCTGAAACAGAAAAAAAGGATACCATGGGCAGCTATCATGCAAATGTTTAAGTGCAGTTGCTTTATTTGTAGTCATTTTGTAAACTGTCTTCATCTTGAAAAACAATTGAATGTTATTGTAATGTATTAATTCGTTCAAAATTTTTTATGGAAAGTCTATTAGTTGTACGTCACAACAATCATGCAATTACGTCACTCCTGAGTAGTGTTCTCAAAACTATTTTTCATTTGGCTGGTAGGTGAACTATATAGTCCACCGCACAAAAGATCCCTTTATAGTGACTCGGGAATGAGCGAATGATTCCGAACTCAGCCTTAGAGTTTTTGTCTACTTGATGTGATTTTGAAAATAACACCTCTCACCTCTATTTGTCATCCTCCCCCCTCCCAATTGCCCTCCATCCAGATCAACCTCTCGCACAGTCTTGGCCAATCACACCACATCTAAACCAGGGGGCGGAGTGAAGAAGGTGACCGGTGTCGGAGGGACCACTTACGAGATATCGGTTTGAGCGATAAACGGTCTATTCCACTGAGTAGGAGGGGAAAAAAAGTCACTGGACAACTCCCACTTGTCTCTTCTTTGAGCTGGATATTATTTACGACCGCTGAGCCTAAAGCCACGGCTGTGAGCGCACCTGCCTGCCGCTTCCGACTGGCCTTTTCAATCCGGACAAAGACCCCACATGGCTCTTGTTTTACAGGCACAGACCGTTTGGAGGCTCTTTCTCCAAGGACAGAACATGCACGCATACGGTTTGACGTGATTACATTAGGACACAGTATTTTTGACACTTGCGTGTGGCCGATTGAATTTTGAGGAGGACATCTGAGTGTTGACCAACGAGGATCGTCTTGTTTATGGACCACACATCCTGTCGAGTGAAAAGCATTGAGAGCATCCAACCTATAAAACACAGTATCATTTTAGTTTTATAAATCCTCGTTTTTAAATATGCTTTTTATATAAATGTTTAAGATCTTACAAATTATGAATGGGTCCTTTCGTCAGGCGGTGAAGATGACTTATCGATGAGGGTGGCAAATGTATAATGTGTATAATTGTTTATTTTTCATTACAAATGTGTTGCCTGTTTATAATTGACGGCTGCATCAGCCACTCGTGAGCTCTTGCCGAAATTGTCGTGATTCAAAGAGTCGACCTCGGACGTGGCAAACAATTGAGCTTTATTTTCAAAAGCCACAGAAAAATGTGGAGTGGAACGCATCTTCGTTGAATGTACCTGTGTAATGTTTTTGTGCTTGAGGCGTTATGCAAAATCAGTTTTGTAGCTTTAAGGTCATCGTCTGTCTTGTTTCGGATGCTTGCTGAACTGTTTTGATCCTTTCCATGGATGACCAGCCAATTCGGGGCAGCAAGGGACGGGCTTATTTATTTCACCAAAACAGAAAAAGAAAACATAGTTCAGAGCAAAACACGTCAAACCAGTTGTTTTCGAAGTTTGGATACATTTTAAAGAATGCAATATACTAGGGATGCACCGAAAATGGTTGACCAAAAATGGCCCAAAAATTAGACAAACAACACAATCAAAATAGGATGTTGTTCATGCAAAAACCCGTCAAGTAAGCATTCTGGGCAGGCTAGGCAGTCTCATCTCACTGCTCTTCTTCACTGCCATGCTTTCTCAAATGTTAGGGATCATCCGTATTATGTTACGGAAACACTCATCGTGAAGGCCGTAATATTGGTTATTCTGAGTTTTTTTAAAAAATCGGGGTTGAAAACCAGCAAAAGTAGTTGGTAGATAATTGCGATATTTGACAACACACCAGACACGCTCGTTTTGTTGTGTTTTTCTCACATTTCATATGCGTTCAGAGTGGTCACCTTCACCGAGGGGTTTTCCCTCCATTTTGTAAAATGCTTCAATTCAACACCGAGCGAGGGAATCTAGAGAATCTGCCGCCCAGCCGCTGCTGGCTGAGCAGACAATGTCATGGGTGCCGAATCGAAGCGTTTTACCGCAACGTATGTACTGTATGTCATTTGCTAGTCATTTGGAGGCCCAAGCCAAACAAATTGTTCTGGAAGTGAATTTGACAGCTCTGCCTGATAACATTAGACCGAAGACGGGAGTGTCAACCAGTCTGCAATTACATCTAGTGATCAGAGCCTTTGAGACATGTATTTTTTTGTTCATTCTTATTCAAACTTTGTTTCATCTGCAATTCACTGATTGGCAAAGAACGAAAATCTGGAGCGCCAGGGGAAACATTTTACAGTACAAGCGAGCTATGATAGTGATGTTTCTGTCCTTAACACACTGCAAAAGTGCACCCCTGCCCCTGCCTCTGTGTCAGGTCTCCCATTAAGTTAGGCAGTGATTTCCCTTTCACAAACCATTGGAGCTACTTTATTTCTCTGTTTCGTTCATATCTTGGATGTTGCTCATCGTGCGTGCGTGTACGCACACGTGATAATGGATTGATCACGGGTGGTTGGCTGCTTGAAAAATAGATATTTGATCAAAAAAGGTTGGGCACCCCTAGCTTAGGGCCAACAAAAAAAAAAACAGACAAAGTATGTGGCGCATCACTGTCGTGGCCGCTCACGGTGCACCTTGGTTGGCCACCGAGGACTGCCTCTATGGTGGCCGTGAATTTGTTCGCATCACTCTGACTTTGTAAAGTTCTTGTACTTTATGAAGCATCAACTTGACCTTTTATGCTAGCCTCAGAAAGCTGCTTATTTTTAACAAGCCTGCTGTCGTACTGTTCTAATGCACTCATCTGAACGAGCGGCGAGAGTTTGCGCACGTAGCGAATGTTATTCTTTCATCAGGGTTCATTCAAGGTCACAATCGGTTGCAAATATGTTCGCCCAGTTTTGCAATTTAATTTTGAACATGTTGAAAATTTGATGGCAAGAAGAAAAACTGTTTGCAACCATTAAATCTGCCGCACGAATTTGCGACCTTGAACGAACCCTCACGAAAAAATACTGTAACTCACTACGTGCGCACATACTCGCAAACCCACTCTGCTCAGTGAGATACGGGCTCAAAACAGTACACCTACAAGCTAGTTAAAAATAAGTAGTTCGCTGCACTCGTTTTTGCAACTCTTAACAACATTGAATGAAACCTGACAAAAAAAAAAACATTCGCTACGTGCGTGCACACTTGCAAAACTTCACCGCTCCGTGAGATATGGACTACAGTATAGGAACCCGGGAGCTTGCACTAGACAAAGTTAGCAAAGTGTAGAATATGTTCAGTGGAGGATGTTTTCCCCGTGGTTTTTAAGATATAATTCATTTGATGTTTCAGTTTTCTGCCTTGGTTTCCTCATATTTGGTTTCTGCTGAGAATTTTAATTTCGGTGCATCACTAGAATATACAGTGCCTGTTATCATGCAGGTCTGGTTTGCAATGAATCTTGATTTTTTTTTTCTTAAAACCATTTATAAGGGCAAAGCACATTTTTGTTTTTTTACTGTTGATATATTTAACTTCTCCTGACATTGTGTATTGCAGGTCTTTTTTTTTGGGGGGGGGGGCTTCACATTCAGACATGTCTACTAGGTACAAGTGACTTGAAAACCCAGCAAAAACAGCCAAGAGGTTTCATCATTAATCAAACCGTTTGAACATTTGTAATCATTTACAGCCATTGCTTAACTTGGTATTTTTCAAATCCTCAGATTTCATCCTGCCAACAGTAATGTTTCTGTGATATCTGTAGCCCTACATGAAAGCAGAATGGTTATCACGTTTAATCAAAAGAAGCATCTGCTTTTACTTTGGAAAGCAATGACCGAACAAATACCTGAAGCGATTTCAAAAAGATTGGTGAGTACATCAGTGCCCCTCTTGTGTGTGAAAAATTGGTTTATAGTACATTTTAATTCCAAAATAAAATTGTATTTGCTACATTGATAAGATTCTAAAAATATTCAATAGTGACAACCACATTGAGGGGAAAAAAAAGACGGGTTTTGTCTGTTCATATATGTTCCAATTGGGCATAATTAAAAAATATATATATATTTTTTTTACCCAATCAAGGATTTGATTAAATTTAGCATGTCTTTGGGAAAAATTTACTTTTTCTTTAACGGGGACTGTTTGACATTTTCTCTTCTGCCAGGCCGTGTCTTCATCATGCATGTGATTCTTGTTCATGCTGATTGTTTCCCCTGTGTGCAAATGTAACTTTTTTTGGGACCCCTTCCCCAGGATCACAATTGAGTCAACAGAAATGGCACAAGTAGCTGAAAAAGAGATTAGCAAACCTGTGTTACTTTCCTCCCGCTGAACAATTCAAACCTGTGTGAGTACAGTATGTTGACAATACTTGTGAGAATAAATATTGCTCATGTGGGATTGGAACAAGTTTCACAAATACCTGTAACACATGTAAGACTTTTCCAAAATGGCCTTATCAAGATTTTTTGAAGATGTCTTCTCAGAATAAAAGGTCAAATTGATGAAACGTAAAGTGTGACAAGTTTAACTATGGATGTTTTAATTTGCTTTTGAGTGATGGGACATTAGTAAACACAAGTTCCACAACTGTACACAGGAGAGAAATGTTACGCAGCCAACAAACATTACAAAAAAAAATTTAAATAAGTTGATCAAACTTCCCTAGACCATTGCCTAATATTTTGCATGGCCACAATTAGGCTATCAACTTCACTCCAAAAACAGACCAGTGCACTGACCCACTTTTTTCACTTAGTAAAATCTGAAGCATTCTACATTATTAGGGATTAAAAAAAATACTGGAAGGCAGGTCATTTTAAGAAAAAAAACATACAGGACATCTGCGAACCACACTTCCCAATATTCACTTGTCTTTCTTGCTCTCTGAGCTTTGCTCCTGAGTGTCCGCATCAGGCTCTGCCTCCTCTTGATGGGAGTTCTGTTGCTTCTCTTCCTTCAAAGCACGACTCTTGTTCAATTTCTTGGACTTCTGGAAGCGCTCGTTGAGATCAAACTCTCTGATGATGTTCTCCTAACAATAGAAATAAAACAATATTAGTGGCATAGTGGGGTAAATTCTTAGCTGTGTTACTTCATGGATCTCAATGCAGCCATACCTCATTGAAAGTCCATGAAATAGCTCGGCCTTTACTGTCTACTGCTGGACGCCTCATAATTTCCTGCCCACCTTGAAATAACACCAGTGAAGGAAGCTGCTTGGACAGCGGGGATGTGCTCACTTTGTACCTGGTCAAGATGGTGTGACTTTATTCATCAATTTCAATGAGAGATCCACGGATGAGATTCCAGTTTAAAACTGAGCTCTATATTTCCCGTAATAAAAGTGGCCATGAACAAACTTTTTGGGACACTTGGCCATCATATCGAAAAGAAGTGAAAATATGACTGGTCGAAATTACCTCTGTGAAACCTCTCCGTAACGCCCAACATCCACCTTCCCAAACCTCAGACCAGCACAGTTGTACCTGCAGATAAAGATCACGCAAACCTCTCAAAGCAGCAGAGCCTAGAACTTCAGTGTTTCGTTTTCTAATTCCGATGAAGTGAGTGACAAGTCATCTCTTACTTGAGCGAAAGGTCAGCATAGACCGGTGCGAAGGACTGGCAGTCAGACGACCAGTTGGCGTAGAATTCAACAATCCAGGTGACACGACTGTCTTTCTGCAGCTCCTCCTGGAAGAAAAAAAAACACAAAACAAAACGTTATATTCTCAACAGATTAAACAAAAGTAGTACATTTCCAGAATGCTTAATGTGAAACATCCAACTCACATCAATGGTCTTGTCACTGAAGTACTTGATGTACTCGGGCCCCACATATAGAGGAGGCTTGCAAGTCATGACAAATGCTGGGGAGAAAGAAAATAAATATTACATTCATAGTCAGGAGGGAGGTATATTTTAAATTCTCATCCTCTCCCTTCAATTGCCTTAAATAGGTTTACACTTGCTTCATAATTGAAGATCTACAATGACTCAGGCAGATTATTACAGATGATTGTGACAAAGCCACTGACCGACACACAATGCGAGGTAGAGGATGCCGAGGCGAATGTCCAGCCGGAAAAAGAGGATGGCGTTGGCCACTTTGCTGAACAGGAACAAGTTGCCAATGTGCTGCTCCAAGGTGACTGCAGGTGTGGAAGAAAAAAAAAAGTTGATACAAGGTCAGTAGAGGACCTTCAAGGTTAATGTTTACACAACAGTAGACTGGTTTGTTTGTAGTGAACCGCTTCCTGCATGTGGCAAGGGTTGCTTGGGGGTGATAACTGTGAAATGGTCACACATTAGAACCCACGTTTGTTAAACAGTCACAAAAAAAGGACACAATTGGCCTCTTTTAGAGCAATTTCTAAAGTTTAGCACACAACTGTTCTATGAAGGTAAATTCTGGTGCTAATGTGGGCTTTCATTTTCCCTCATGAATGTATTAATTAAAAACATTTTAAACCAATTTTCAGCTAAGTACATTTTCATGATTAAAAAAATATTCATTAAATTTTACTTTCGGTACAGTACTCGGTGGTTGTTTTTTAAAGTGCCCTCTTCTTTTGAAAATTCTCCGATATGACCATCCTGACATATACCTTCCAAGTAGGTGCAGTAGGCTCGGTGTCAACACTGACAATACGAGCCACTCCCGGAGACGAGCAGCGTGGAGCCAAGTACTAGAAACTCGCTCCACGGTGTTTGGCTCTGACCAACTTAGCCACACTCCCTTCACAAAGTCATAATGAAGCAGCATGTCGAGTCAAAGGACATAAGCGATGCTGTCATAAACTATCACTTCAGTTGTTCTGTTAACAGTTTTACTTGATAGCTGAACAGCATTACAGGCTACCTGAAAGTGAATCATGTGTCAAGTCCGTGAGAAGAACTTGCAATTGGATGTTAAAATGTCAGTCATGACAAGTCATCATGAAAAGCGTTATGTTGAAGTCAAAGTTATGCCATGTCAGATCTCAATGACAAGACATAAAGTCACTATCAAGCATCATAGCATGAGCACTTGGCATCAGCGAGTACTCAATTGTAAGTACGGGTACTTGGACTCTGTCAGAAAAGTACAGTAGTATATGGTATGGGGACAGTCTAAAACGCTTAATGTACATGCGAAAAGGCTCAGTGTCGCTGAATGTCAGAAATCTGGTATGAACTGTCACCAAAATCCACATGCACAGCTCTACTTGTCCACTTCAACATTTGGTAATATCGAAACAATCGCCACCGTATTTTGGATTTTATGGACATGAAGCCCTTTCCTCCCAAGTGATGTTCACTACAGAGAAGAGCTTAAGGTCGTTTATGTAAGAAAACAACAAACAATCAAAATTCATACCCCTCTCTCTACCGGTGCCCACATCAATCTGAAAATATGAAACGATCGCCTAATATTTTGGATTTTATGGACATTAAGTGTTTTCCTCATTAATTAAGAGACATTGAGCTGTATGCACCAAAGGAGAAGATGTTGTTAATGTCCATAAAATCCAAAATATTGGTGCAATCGTTTTGATATTTTCAGAGATTGATGTGAATATAGGTGGAGATGTCCACGTAGATTTTGGTGAAGATCAGCTTTTTTTAATGGAGAGAAAAATAGTTGATGGCCATAAAATCCTAAATATTGGGGCAATTGTTTTGTTTGCAATCTGATCAAATGTAACTAATGAATTGTTGGTGGGGGGGTGACATATCTGTGCAGGGGCGGGGTAGGGAGGGTCATGACACTTACTTGCTCTTCTGTTTTTCATCATCACTATGGCACTGAGGAACATGAGAATCTCCACTTCTCTCTATATAAGAAAACGGGCAAACATAGAATGTACGCGAAGCTCTTGGAAAGTAACAAGACACCTCGATATTTATTTAGGTGCGTTACACCGGGGGTCCCCAACCGCCGGTCCGCGGACCGGTACCGGTCCGCAGGGCATTTGGGGGCCGGCCGCACAGCAAGAACCTGCATTAATTACGCTTCATAAACAAAACGCTGAAGTCCGCAAAATGAGTAAAAAAAAGCTGCTTGGAGATCGCAAATGACTTCGGCCTTAATAGTACGTTCGAAACAACTGGATCAAAGTTATGGCTGAATACTCTGAGATCGCCACAATAGCACTGTTGTTATTTCGGACATCCTACCTGTGTGAGGTGGGGAGTTTATGCAGCAACAGCGACTAAAACAAAATTACGAAGTAGACTGGACATAAACCACACACTTGAGGTGTCATTGTCTCCTATTACCCCGAGATGGGACTGTCTGATTGCAGAAAATCAAGCTCGGGGCTGTGGTGAGTCGTCATTTTCATGCACTTTGAATTTGTGTTGTATCGTATTTTGAAGGCATTAAACATTGCCATAGCGATAAGAGTGTTGTGACCAGATTAGACGCTCCTTGTGTTTATTATTGTATTTCGAAAACACCACAGTTTTCATGCAGCTCATACCATATTATTTTGTTGTATTAATTCCGCCACACCTTAAATGCCGGTCCCTGAAAATAATGTCTGACTTAAACCGGTCCGTGGGGCAAAAAAGGTTGGGGACCCCTGCGTTACACGACCCGACCGAGTGGTGCTTACCCAGTCGAAGTCGCATGAGTTGCCGTCTTCACGCTGCGTCGCCAGGTGCTCGCACAAACCAGGAGTCTTTCGGACAACTAAGAAGGCGATAGTCATGAAGAAGGAGGTGATGTAATAGGGTTTCAGCAGCCATTTGTAAATCTGGGGCAGGTGGTATAAGAAAGCGCAGACTCCGGTGATCAAACCCATTTTGGCCAAAAGGAGCTATACAGCAGATGCCGAAAGTCAACTCAAGGAAGTGACGCAGTGCTGCTTCCGTGTCGCCCCCGCGCATGCGCGAAGCAAAAGGGAATCGTGTGTTCTGGGCTTTGTAGCGTACCGTAGTTTAGGCGCGTATTGTAAAATGTAAAAAGGAGGAGAAATGGAGGACGTCGCAGTACCAACAGAAAAGCTGTCAAATGAAAATTCTGCAACACAACGCCGCACTGATGAATCCGCGAAGGAGGTTTCATCACAGGGTGTAAAATCAGAAGCAATTCGTGAACCATCCTCAAATGACGAACCTCGAGGCAAGAGGTTGAAATTGTACAATGAAGTCATTGACAAAAGCCTCGAAGAGTTTATGCACTTCGCTAGGTGAGCTGTTATTATTTGATTTTAATAACATAGAGATTATTATACCGCTCTGGATTCGGATTTGTATATGATAAATGCAGTCTGTGTTTATATAGTATGTAGTGATGTGGTTATGCTACGCCTGCGTGAGCCGTCACCTTTCCGTGGTGGAGGGGGTTTGTGTGTCCCAATGATACTTGGAGCTAAATTGTCTGGGGCTTTATTTATGCTCCTGATAGGGTCACTCATGGCAAACAGATCCAGGGGACCAGACAAAGAATTGCTCAAAAGACTCCATATTATGACTAAAATATTTGATAAAGGTTTTTCCTTGCCCATACGCGGGTCACCAGGGCCACCCTCTGGAGCCAGGCCTGAAGGTGGGGCTCGCTGGCGAGCGCTTGGTGGCCGGGGTACACTCATGTGACAGCCCAAAGAGGCAACGTGGGTCCTCCTTCCCATGGGCTCACCACCTGTGTGAGGGGCCAAAGGGGTCCGATGCTTTGTGAGCTGGGTGCAGGCCAAAGGTGAGGACCTTGGCGGTTTGATCTCCAGAAGCTAGCTCTCGGGACTTGGAATATCACCTCTCAAGCAGGGAAGGAGCTTTAGCTGGTGTGAGAAGCAGAGGAGTTCCGACTAGAATAGTCGGACTTTGCCTCCACACATACTCACTTGGAGATAAGGTGAGAAGCTCGGTCATCCGGGAGTGACTCAGAGCTGAGCTGGATGAGGTAGCATGGGCATCTGGTTGGGATGCCTCCAGATACACGGCCTGCCATGTCTATCCATCCATTTTCTTATCCGCTTATCCTCACAAGGGTGGCAGGCATGCTGGAGACTTCCCACTTGTCACCAGGCAGTAGGCGGGGTCCTCCCTGAACTGGTTGCCAGCCAATCACAGGGCACACAAAGACGAACAACTATTCGAGCTCACACTCACACCTATGGACAATATAGAGTGTTCCTTTAACCAGCCTCACATGTTTTTGGAATGTGGGAGAAAAACAGGGTACCTGGAGAAAACCCACACAAGGACAGTGAGAACATGCAAACTCCACACAGAAAGGCCGGTGCCGGAATTGAACCATGTACCTCTGTCCAACACTGTGAGACGAATGTGCTAACCGGTAGAGCACCGTGCCCCCTGGTCAGCCATGTTAATATGTAAAATGAACTATGCTGAATCATTCAATGTGGTGGAACTTTAAAAGCTGTGCGTATTCTCATACTCTATGGAAATATGATTGTAACACTTGTTCTCTTACTGTAAAACAGTTTCGACAAGTTTTCCAGCATGTTCCATCAATTCTACAAGATGAACCGTCAAAGGATGGAAAACATTCATAAGCAGTTTGTAGATGAGTTGCAGAGAGCTATAAAGGTAAGCATACATTACGTACAAAGCATATATAGACCCTATAACATACATATACTTCTCGAAATTGCATCTTATTGGGAATACTGTATGAGAGGATCAACCTTCATGGAACTGAAAAGAGAGAAGCACCGATTCAGACCTTGAGGAGATTTAAGTTAACAGATAAACATGTCATTGTTGGTACAAATACACGAACAATGCTATCTAAGCATTGATATAAACCTTATACACATACATATAGGAATTGCATCTTAATCGAAATATGAGAAGCGGGTGGAATTGAAACAAGACGAGCGCTCTCTCAGCGAGGCAGAAATGAAGTTATCAAACATACATTTACATAAAAACACACAATGCACCCTAAGCGTGAATAAAAACCAGACAAACATATACAGTGCATACTTAGAGAAATTGGATCTTAATAGGCAAATGAGAGGAATGAAATAGACACAGTTCACTTAGAAAACCATTCTGTCACCCATTGGTATTGTCTGCCGTCCGGAGTAATGGGTACTTGGAACTAAGGCTGGTATCATCCAGTGACTGTGACTACTGTTATGTGTCTAGATGTTGTGCTCCATCGTTTGTGTTCAAATGCCCCTCCATTCATCCATCCACTTGCTTCTGAAACCGCAGTTATCGATGCTAACCATTAGCATGTCAGTGATGTTTTGCATTGTTTGTTTGCATGTTGTTTTAAATAGAGAATGTGTAAGTGTAATTCTCTTTGTTCTACGTTTAGTTTGACTGTAAACTTAATCTGCGAGTGGCATTAAACAGCACAAAACTTTTTTTTTTTTTTAAATGATGATGAATTATTCAGTATTTGCCAAACTCCTGCTTATAGTAGGGTGAGTTGGAATGAGTTCACTCCCACTATATAGTACTTGTATCCCAAGTTTGCGGTTGCAAGTCAAAGCAAAAAAAAAATGTCCCCAAGTCAAAGCAAAAAAACATTCAAAACATGAAACACAATCAAACATGTCCGAATGAAACTTGTCGCTATTCTTCCAACCTGTTTAAACTTTATTCAAAAATCCAGTACATTAAATTGTTTTACTTGTATATGTATGCCACTTTATTTTTTAAATACAGTTCAGTTTTGTTTCTATGTAAGTGCAGTGTTAATGTTCAAACACACTGTGCCAAGTGGTATGCATGGGCTTTTCCATTTTATTTATTGTGGTGTATTGTTCGTAGACATAATGACCTGAGTCTTTCTTTCCCTGTTAAGGATGATATCAGAAGACTGAATGAAGAAGCAAGTCTCGAATCCAAACTCAATGAGCTGGACAAACTGGAAAGTGCTGCTGAAAACAGTCCAGATCCTGCATGGTTGGTACACAAGTACACAGATTCAAGCTGCTATTTGCTCCTTTTCTTGTAATATTGACTCATTACGATTGTTTTTGAGGCAAATAGGATTCTGTCTTCAACATTTTTGTGTTGCCCACTTCAGTGTCTTATTGCTTGGTACAATGTAGTACATTTACCATAAATTATTGACTATTTATCCAACTGTGTTATGAAAATGCAATAATTGTCCAAATCTCAATTCACCTCTTTCCTTAGGCGCCCCTCGGGGGTTCCGGAACAAGACTTCAGCAGCTTTATAATTCCCTTCTATCAAAAGCAGGAGGCTTATTTGCGACATGAGCTCAGAAAGATTCAAGCTGAGAATGCTGCCCTTGCACTGAAGGTTCAGGCTGGCAGGGAGAGGATTGCTCAGGCCGAACATCAGATTTCAACAGCTGCTGCCGAGTGGGAGGTCAGAAAGAAAAGTGGCAAAATGTTTATTTAATATGACTTAAACATTGCAACACTCTGGAAATTGCTTTTGATTGTTTTTTTTGTACTTAACATTATGCAATTAGGGCCAGCACGTAGCCGGGTGGTTAGCATTTTCAGGTCTTAGCTTCTGCATACATGAGGGTACCACAACACCCAGGTTGGGAATCAATTCATTTATGTGCAAGCAGGGTTTTATGTTAACAGTGACCCAGGCGCTTAGGTGACTGTGTTGGGCCACCCAAAGCTCAGTGACATTTACCCAACCGAGCCAATACAAATCTCATACAGAAATACAATAAATTTAAGCAATGGCTTGAACAAGATATAAAGCCTAGAAAAAAATAATCTGCACTTTGCCACATTCACAGCTAGCTACCCTCACTCGTACTCTTTTCTTTTTATAAGGGAGTGTGTGGAAATGAGCGATGCTATGCTTTTTTTTTTTCTATTTTTATTGACTATTATTTGTGTGTGTTTTTTCTGTATTTGCAGGCATCAGCTACCAAAATCGAAAGTCTGGCATCTTCATTATGCCCTGCAGATGTGTTTGATGTATAATCTTCAAAATGATTGGCTGAATTAACTGATTTAACGATATACATTTTCTTTTTTTTTTCAATAAAATAAAACTCATGGGAAAACATGGTTTTGTGGTTTCTGAAGCCTGAATTCTATAACCGTATGCGCACACTGACCAAGTATTACGGTATGCTGCCAGTTTACTCAAGGCATTACGTGAGAACGTCACAAAGACCAGATAATATTTCAATGGGCAACATCAACGTTTTCTGTAAACCCGTAACCCGTTTACAGCTGGATAATTACAACAACAGTGACAAGTATGACGGAAATGTTCTCCACTTTATTCGGTCAAAATGAAACTCAGGGACCTCCGGGTTCATCTTCCCTCGGATTCGGACCTGGGAAACCTCCGCCGCCGCTCCCGCAAAATCAAGTCTCTGTGGTGGGGCAAATGCCACCACAGCTCGGGGATGAAGGGCCTCCGCTGCGAAAGTCTGGAGCTATGAATGAACCCTTCTATCTTTTACGAGAACTGCCCGGTAATATATCATTGCACTATCTTTGCTTGATTGAACAGTGTGCTCTGCGTTTGGCGAGGCGATAAAAATAACCGACGCGTTAACTAAAGTAGTTTGTAAACAATGCTAACACCAACCAAGCAAATTAGCGCTTCTTACGAACAAGTGCTACATTTGCCTTTAGACTACATTTTTCATGTTTGTATTCTCCGTTTCAACATATAATAGTTTGCGTCTCCAGACGCAAATAGTGTTTATTATGTGATAATGTGCAAAACAATTTTGAAAGAGTAATGTGTGCATGTCAATATGGACCACTTGTGTTTAGTTGGGAACGAGTTAACTGGGAATACCAACCTCATCACGTACTACAACCTGGAACACGCCTACAACAAATTCTGTGGGAAAAAGGTGAAGGAGAAGCTCAGCAACTTTCTACCGGAATTACCAGGTGGGCCATAGACGCTTGATGCTAACGCTAGTCACCAAAAGTTGGGGATATTCACCTTTTAGCAGATTGCCCGTTTATTCTTCCTGTTGGTTTGACCCATTACGTCTATTTGGATTAAACGTGTCCTATTGCAAAACACTGCCACGGAGGCTATATGATGAAAGCAGGTAAAAGTATTGGTACTAAAAATATAAAGTATTGGTAAAAGTATTGTTACTAAAAATATAAAGTATTGTTTTATTTTGACAACAGTTATCACAGTAATTTGTAGTACCAATATACTCTGCAACCCTACATTTCAGTCCAACCGGGCTCATATATGGATGGAGTATTCTCCATAAATCCAATGAGACATCCATCCATTTTCTGTCATGCTTGACCTCATTACGGTCACAGTTGAGCTGAGCCTATCCCAGGTGACTTTGGACCAGAAGTGAGGTACACCCAACACTAGTCGTGAACCGAATGCAGGGCTCGTGTAGCTCAACAACCATTCACACATTTACTTTCGCTCCTGTTGTCAATTTCAAATCTTCAGTTAACATAGCATGCATGCTTTGGAAGGTGGGAGGAAGATGTAGAACAGGGACTGGACATGCCAGATGTACATACCGAATTCGAATGTACAGCTTCAGCTGTTCAACAGTCCGGAGGGTCTCTGTTATATTTTACACTTCAAAATGCTTGATGCCTGAGAAGAGTGACAAATATTTCCAAGTATTTCGTTTTCATATTTATAGATAATGTCATATTATTCCCATTGCCACTCTGCAAAGTGGATAGTTTTTGGTTCCATTTTAAAATGTACCCTACTAAATATTTACAGCTAAAATTTTAATGCCAAGCACGTCAAGAGTGCAGGTACAAGCTGCAACGTTTCCTCAAAGTCAAATGTACTATCATCTTCATTGTCTTCATTTTTATTTTGCAAATACTTGAACTAATTCAAGCTGCCAAGCGAATTAAACTCATATGAGAGCAGCTACTTGCTGGTGCAATGTGCTGCAATTTACTTATGATCTGATAAATTGACTAATCACGACTACTATTGGTGACTACTCGATTAGCAAAATATTTGTTTGTGATAGCCCGATGGAATGCCAACGTGTCTCTCTCTTCCTCTTTGTCATAGGTATGATCGACTGTCCCGGGAATCAAGATGGCAGCTCACTGCGATCCCTGATCGATAAGCCACCAGTGTCTGGAAACTCCTTCAGTCCGCTCACCGGCGCTTTGCTAACAGGCTTCAGATTACACACTGGGCCGGTAACGATCATGTGCAATGCTCTCTTGAGACACCCCTGGATGAAACTGTTGAGACACAGCTCGAGCTGGGCCATATCACGATGCAGATCACAAAGACGACCAAGTTGTTGCCATTTGTCATTTGCGGCAAACTGCATGTGATTAATACGTCAAATAAGCTTGATTTGATGAGCAAAAGCTTTCACTTATCAGTCTTATGCCGCGCCGTTGCCACCAGGTGGCAGACTGAACAGCACTTTAGTGAAGTGAATCACAATTCATGGTCACCTGCATAACAAGTCTACAATGCAAAATTAAATCTATGCCTCAATTGCAGTGAATAAATAGCGAGGTAGGTGAATACAAATAACAAATACTACTTTGTTGGAGAAGAATAAATTAACGACAAGAAACCCGTTATTATTAACTATTTACAAGAAAAAAAAACTATGCCCTCAAAGCATACTGGGTACGCCTTCAAACTATACAAGCATAGCAGTTTTTATTTTGAGTCTCACCAAAACACAAAGAATACATTTTTTAAAAGTGATTCCAACAACTGAACATCAGAGAGGTCCCAAAAATATTAGATGGACTGCTCATGTCACCTGCGGCAGCGTAGTCGGCAGGTCGAGGCGAGACGCGGCTGCACCTAGCCATAGAAAGTTTAGCAGCAAGCTTCAGCTGGTTATGACTGCCTGCAAAACACGTTGCGGTTTCGTTGATAACCCAGCAGTCACAGCCTTCCATCATCTCGCCTCCATGGCGGTGAATATTCGACATTTCTTACAAATATCGTTTTCGTGAAGAGATCACGAGGAGTAATTAACAGAGGGGAAACCCGGAGAAGCCATGATAATTGGTAACATAATGGAATGCCATTGTGAAAGACCGGAATTAAAAGTGCCTGGGTGACTGAGTACACTTCACAGAGCTCGCGCTGAAATGGTGTTAATGCAGAGCGTATTGATCAGCAAACTCGCAGGCAATTTAATAAGTGTCTGGAGAGAAAATGAATACAAAATAATGTTACACAGTTAAACGGGAAATGTTGCGCTGTCCCACAAGTTATATTGCAGGAGTGGTCTAGAACAGGGGTCCCCAACCGCCGGGCCTCCCCCGTCACGTGACCGATTCCGCTTAAAAACAAAACACCAGAGCTCGCAAAATGAGTAAAAAAACTGCTGGAGATCGCAAATGACGGCGGCCTTAAAAGTACGTTCGAGACAACTGGATTAAAGTTATGTCTGAATACTCTGAGATCGCCACAATAGCACTTTTGCTATTTCCGACATCCTACCTGTGTGAGGCGGGGGGATTATGCAGCAACGGCGACGAAAACAAAATTACGAAGTAGACTGGACATAAACCACACACTTGCGGTGTCATTGTCTCTCCTATTACCCCGAGATGGGACCGTCTGGGTGCAGAAAATCAAGCTCGGGGCTGTGGTGAGTGGTCATTTTCATGCACTTTGAATTTGTGTTGTATCGTATTTTGAAGGCATTAAACATTACCATAGCGATCAGAGTGTTGCGGCCAGATTAGACGCTCCTTGTGTTTATTATTATATTTCGAAAACACCACAGTTTTCATGCAGCTCATACCATATTATTTTGTTGTATTATTTCCGCCACACCTTAAATGCCGGTCCCTGAAAATATTGTCTGACATAAACCGGTCCGTGGGGCAAAAAAGGTTGGGGACCCCTGGTCTAGAAGATTAAAGCTGTTAACTAATTCAGTACCAGCCAATTGTGGACCAAGTCTGAAAAGACGTTTAAAAACGTTTTTGGGAGTGAATTAGTTAAAATGGATACATGCATACTGAGTGTTTTGAATGCATATCTTACAAATGTGATTTGATTTCACAATATAGTAGTAGAGTTTTGATTTTGAAATCTGCAAAATAAATATTTTCAAAATTACATTTATCTTGATTAATACCTACGTTTGTGCAAAAATATGGAGGCTGCTTTGCTTCTGCTCATATTTACTAACTTTATGTAGCAGAACTATGTTTTCCCTGTGCTTGCGTGGGTTTTCTCCAGGTACTCGGGCGGCTGCCTCTTACATTCTTAAATCATGTATGTCAGGTTCATTGAAATATAACCCGTAGGTGTGAATGTGAGTATGAATGGTCGTTTGTGTGCCCTCCCAACAGGCTGGTGACCTGTGTGTGTGTGTGTGTGTGTGTGTGTGTGTGTGTGTGTGTGCGCGTGCGCGCGCGCGTGTGCGTGTGCGTGTGTGTCATCATGCTTTAAAAATAAAAAATTACAGGGCATATGGATCTGTGTGTTTGTTTCTTTCCCAGCTACCAGAACAGTACCGACTGATGCACATACAGCCGCCAAAGAAGAAGAGCAAGCACAAGCATAAACACCATCGCCCGCAGGACCCATTGCCACAAGGTAGGACATCCACCTAACAGACGCACTCACACTAATCAGTGTTTAACCCATGTGCTGCAGTCGATCTAAATAAGTTAATATAACGCAACATACAATTTTACAAAAATTGTAAAAGTATTATTCCTGAATATTTATTTCACTTTCAACCACTCGACATGTTCAGTGGCATCAGTGCTATACATACACATATAGTTCTTATTTTTTTCTTTGTATTTTTGCCCTCTATGGACAATAAAAGCGGTATTGTGCTATGACCAAAACATAAATATAAATCTATATAAATAAAACATGAATTGGAATATTTCATATCACACACTTTTTATGCTGTGTCTTTGATTTAAAGATGACAATACGCAAAAATCTACAAAAATTGTAGAAATTGTAACATATGGGGTAACCCATGTGTTACAAGCATCGTAGAAATTGCAGCACAAGGGTTACACGATGCCTTTTCATCTGGAACTTTTACAACGCAGCAGAAACGCCATCAGACACCGACCCCAAGAAGAAGAAGAAAAAAAGGGATGACGATCCAGATCGCAAGAAGAAGAAGAAAGATAAGAAAAAGAAGAAGGTAAGGAACACATTCACATACATAAGAAGACACTTGAAATACATGCCATTTTTTTTCTCGGACCATAAGTTCTCACTTACAATCCCTTAAGTTTCTCAAAAATTGGCCCTGCATGTTGCAATTCAGTGGATGGATCTCGGCTTTTTAGTTGATGGCCTTCATTTCAAATTCCTTCCCATTATGTTCAGGTTCTCATTCTCGTCCGCATCTCATCAACCCGGAGATGCAACTACCTTCTGCATCTGTGTCTAAGAATGATGGGAAATGTAGTCCTAATGCTGGGGTCGCAAGCTTATTAGTCACTGAGGCCCATGAATGGCGAGTTAAAACCGTGCTTATTTAGAAAAGCTTTGGAAGCTCACCTTACTTACTTTATTCCCTTTAGATTCAAACTGACACCCAAAAGGCCCGCCGTATGGCATTTTGCCTCTTTTTGTTGATGCTAGAAGTAATTCGCAATTGTTTTGCTTTGCTCGGCAGAGCGCAGCAATGTGGGCAGCAGCCATCCTACGTCATCATCCCAGAATGCATTGTTCACGTTTATTAAAAAAAAAAAAAAAAAACGGCAGAGTACATGTGAATATTACGAATGTATTAATCTGCAAATGTTGTTAACTTCCAAAATAACCAAGCACACAAAAATGAAGTTGCAGAATCAGCCAGAGATTGTTTGATATCATTAAGCCTTCAGTTTGCCTTTTCAAAATGCAAATCCGTGCCCCTCTGTGTTGCACATCCAGAAGGGCACAGATATGCCTCTGTGTCGGGAGTCTTCAGTGATATTGTTGATATTAATAGAGTTGGTTCTCCGTCCTCCCCCTTCCTCCAGAACCGCCACAGCCCCGATCATACTGGCCTGGCTGGCTTGCAACCCAACAGCAACAGCCTCAGATAGATCCGAACCCACGTGCACATGCCTCAGAGTGACTGTGCCCCATTTGTCAGCACGCGCGTGTGAGTGTTGCACAGATACTTGCATTATTCGAAGTATGCTATTGTGTAAGAAAAGATTGACTGGAAACTACAAATGTTTTCGTGATGCGTTCAGGAGCAGTGGGCACAACGACACTTGGGACTCTTTGACGGCAAGCTGTGAGCTCTGTGTCACTCTTTGACTTTGTTGGAATAATGCTTCCCCCAATTTCCAACCCAAGTAAACTTTTGTTTCTATCGTTAATGCTTGCTTAAACATCTGCCTCACAGCTTAGATTTCTCAACAGTATGACCAGGCGCATACAGTCATGTCCAAAATGATTCTTATCAAGTTGAATAAAATGAATGATTTTGGGCTTACTTGTGCAAACACTGACACTGAGCCACATTGCGATGACTTTCTAGGCTGACGTGTTTTGGAGCAATTGTAAATAAAACCTCTTTTACACAAACCCTTGTTTCATCCATATATTTATTTATAAAATGTACAAGCTGGTAAAGTGATTGTTTCTTAATTACTTCAAGCAGGATTACATTAGCAACAGTGCAAGATTGATGATATACAGGGTAATGCAAAAGGCAGAGGCATTGATTAAATGGCATGTGCAAAAGCAGCCCTTCCTGACCGATTAGTTTCTTTCACTCTGATAATAGCCGATTTAACATTCCGAACGTTCACAGACTGAAGGAATACTAAATCATTAACCACTGACACTGATAAGTTACATGGCCATGTGTGTTTCACTTCCAGTTTTTTATTTTACATGCAAGTGCTGCAGCGTTGACGACCTCTGTGCAGTTTACGGTCCCTAATACATTGGATTTAGTTTGGCACAGTTTTGTTCTTCAAGTCCGCGTCGCCATGGAGCCATGTCAGGGAAAGGCATCCAGTATAGACAAGCTACACAATGCATCTCTTGCATATATTTAGAATAGGAAAGAAAAGAAGTAAAATCATCACATCTGAAAGCAGCCCTATAATCAACATGGAAGGACAGTGAAATGCATTGAGTCAAAACAAATCAGCCTTTACAAAGTGATTGCATAAGTCCAAACTGTACAGTCGCATTGTCCCAACGTTACAGCAGACTTGAGTAATCTTCATCACGTAATCTAATCAAACTACACAAAACTCCCGGTAATGAAGCGCAGCAAGCACCTGCTGCTTAAAACACTGCAACATACTGGACAGACCGTATATGATAGAGCAACTAGAATATGTCATGAAATACAAAACAACAGTATGTACAGAAAGTCAATTATTTTGGCTGGATTGTTACTCGCGAATCAACATGACATGACAAGAAAAGCAACACAGAGCAAAGCATACGCAGGCGATCATCTTGGCACGCTACAAAACATTTGCTGGTACAGCAAATGCTTCCCTTTTGAATTCTACTGCAGCTATAGTATAAAAACACACTTTAAATACAGATTTTACACACACTATCTCATTTCTGTGCATAAAGCAGTACAAAGTGTTAAACGACATTAACACACACTGTGTGTTTGAGTTGAATAATCAGTCTAAGCTTCCTATGGTTAAATCAACTCCACATTAATATGAAAGCATAAGGAGCAAACAATGCACTGACTCAAGGTTCTTTTTGCTTTGGGGAATTAATATTTTCTCCTGTTTAGAAAAAAAAGAAGGTGGACAGATGATGCAGTCGCCTGCGGAGAGACAGTCCAAAATAATGAAATGGAGGAGGTAGATATGGTGTCTCTGCAACCAAGCCAAGCTGCAGAGTTAAATGGTGATCACGATTCCTCCCTTCGGGACATTAATTAATTGGATCTCAGTGGAAACAGCATGATTAAAAATTAAATAATAATGCACTAAAAACTTCATTCAATACTCTCTACGAACAATACTGGGGAAAAAAAAGAATATTTCGACTCTTTTCCAAGCTGCTCTTTGGTTTTAGCGAGGATTGCAATGATTCGTCTTTGAAACCTCGAGTCAAGTGTTTCAAGTACCGTGATGTCCGCAGTGTAATGCCGAGGCCACATCAGGGCGGACGTGTGCGTTGTTGAGTAGAACACATTTATTATGGCTTTGGATCGCGCTCATTTGGCTCTGTGACAACATCAACCCCTATAAATAATGACAACAAATGATGGTGACAGTTTGCGTCCACATCACACCACAGTGTGAACGTGGCTTACACTCAGTCAATGCAAAGCGCGGGCGGGCGGGCGAGCGAGCCTCGGGGCCGGGAGGAGGAAGTCCTATCTTAATCTATGAATTGGTTTACAATAACCCAAAAATATTTGTCATATTGCTGCTAATTTTGAAGAGACACACAAAATCCTTGCTCCTGGTGTTGGTTTTTAAGCCTCGACGGCCGCCTGGCCGTTGCCGTGGTGCTTGTAACCATTGGCCTCGGCGTGGTTGAGCGCTTGCATCTCCTGGCCGGTGGCCCTCTTGTCTCGGGCCTCTTTTTCCCTCATTAGGGATCTGCGGTGGAAAAACAGGTAACCAGGCAACAGGAAGCCGGCCAATGAGAGGATCAGCAGGCCCACGTTGATCTGAGTGGATAATATAAATGTCCGTGTTAATGCAGTGCCATCTCATTGTGCACGCCATCAAACCAAAGCTGTCACAAAAATGCATATGTAAAGTTTATTATGTACCTTCTGCCACCTAGTGGAAGAATATTTATTTGTTTATTTGCCTTTCACAGTATGTCGCTGGCATAGATTGAATGAAGATGGATCAAATTCAGTAAAATCCAGTCGCATCTACTTTTTACTACTGAAGGCATTTTATCAGTTCAACACAAAAATCCTTAAATTGATCCAACATGCATTTGAATTTATGTTGCATAGGTTCTTATATCTTAATTCCAAAAGAAGTCCCAGCTAAACATACATTTTATTTTATAAAGGTTGTTCTTTTTGGATGAGCTGGAGCCTATCTCAGCTGACGTTGGGTAAGGGACTCGGTATACAATAGACCGGTTGCACATGTAGACAAACCATTCACACCTATGGGCAATTTAGTGTCTTCAATGAACCTGTCATGCGCATGCTTCTGGAATGTGAGAGTGAGCCGGAGAAAGCCGACACAAGCACAGAGAGAACTTGCAAATTCCACACAGGCGCTCATGAGCTGAGACTCAAACCCAGAAGCTTTTGATTCTTCGGTGGAAATGCTCAAAGGTGCTATTAATGTTCATTGGTGTCCGTTATTTGAATGTACGGCTGGCCAGTGTTTTTCAAGTCCCGATAGGGAAACATGTCCTCACCCAGTGGGGGTTTCCTTTAAGGGGACCGACCATGGCGATGAAGAGTGGCTGCTGGAGCAAGGCAACCACAGCACTAATCATGGACTGGAGGCCTGTGAGTGTGCCGAAGTGGTTGGATGGGTAGCTGTGATGGGAGAAACAATGGATTTGTTACCAAAAGATGAATAAAAAAGGAAGTATGTTCACCGCACGCGATGAAAATCAAGTGAGGATGATTGTGAATGAAACACGGACGACAAACAGGACTTCCAAATCAGTTGGATTGGATTATCATTAAAACTTTAAAGGAGAAAAGCCGGGGCAACACTTCTGCTTTCACCGAGAGCAAAATGCATCATTGTTTTATTTTCGTAAAGGCGGAGTTTCTAAACATGATCCTGGTTCTAGGAGCTACACTCACACAGCAGCATAGAGGCCTCCGCAGCAGGAATGGATGAAGCCTCGGACCATCGTGTGAAGGATGAAGGTCAGGATCTAGCAGACAGGCGAGAAAAGAAGCAAGCGTTGGCGACTGACTCCCGACAAGCATCTGTGAGCGTTGTCGTATTTGTTTCACGTGTCTGCGCCACCTGTAGCGGCAGGCTGTCGATGAGGGAGCAGCAGCCGAAAGCGATGAGCAGCAGGTTGGTGAGGATGAAGGCCCTCATGACGTTGGTCAACTTCTGGATCGTGCGGTCTCGCTTGGTCCCACTGCTTTGCCTGAGGGGACATAGGCAGACGAGTTTAAAAGCCACCATCAATCCAGTCGTTGTCCATCTGGCCACACAGACTGAATCCCCCTCCCCACAAAAACTATCGACCATCAGAGTCTGAAAGAAGTTTTATTTTGAAAATGAGGTTTGGCTAAAATAGGTTTTCACTTGAATTGTACTTGCAATTCTTGTTCAAAGGGGAAGGACTGGTGGATTAGTGCAGAGACTCTCTGCCGCTCCATTAAAATATTGCTCAGTGTGACACGGGTCTGTGGTACCAAAAGATTCGGACTGCAGCAATCGATGAATGCTAAATGGTTTTGAACTTGAATTGCGCCTTGACACTGTTTCCTCCTTCATCCACCGATGATGCATCAAGAGCAAATGGGGTTTCAGTACCTTTGCTCAAGGACACCTCAACATGGTCATGTGAGTAGGAGGGAGAATTGAACCCTCATGGACAACTTAGTGTGAGTGCAGGGCTCATCAGACTTGCGGCCCTTTGAATGCCCTCATTCTCATTCATCTAAGAGGGCAAGGCTGTGTTTCCTCTGGACAGAACATTTCCTCCAGATCCACTACCTCTTTTCACTTCCTGGTGTGATGGGCTTGTCCTCCTCACACTCCTTCATCTTCCAGTCCATGATGTAGCCAATCAAAGGACACGTGACGAGGCACAGCAGCTGGAGGGTGCCGAAGATGGATGAGTAGAAGCTCACTGAAAGACAGCATGTGAAGTCATATCGTCAGCCAAAATGAGGAATTTATGCGGCAGGTCTTGATCAAGCAACTACTGACCTTTCTCTGCGCTCTCAATCACCAAGTCTTCCGATGCTGTAACGTGTGGGGTGCGGACAGTCAGTCAGTAAAGGTAACTTGTCATCCGGGACAATGAGGAGATGCAGTGACACTCACGGTGTTCTTCTCCGTGCATCACAATGAACTCCAGCATCTTGTTCATGGCTCCCATGAAGAAGATGATTCTCAACTGGGACATCCCCATTGTGACCAGACTCCACAGGAAGATGGGGGAGAAGACAGAGCGGCGGAAGGGAACAGCGTCTTGAGAGAGGAGAAGGACATGTTTTATGTTCAAAAGCAAATCAAGTGAATTCAGAGGTCAACTAACTCACTTTATTAGGAACAACTGAAGAATGTAATGAGCTCCAAAACAGATGTGCAATTTAGACTTTCTCCATGGCTAATGTGGATGCAACGCTGCTACCCAATAACAAACATATTGTTTAATTAAAACAACGTTCTCTAGTTGTCTTTTGCATCTCATTAGGTTGTATAACAGTGAAAGGAGATTGTGGGTCCTTGATGTGCTTCGCATGCTTTTGACCTACTGGGTCCAACATTGCCTCCATTGGGAAGTTTTTCCGTGGAGAGTTGGATGTCACCATTTTTTTCCCTCAGTCTCTCTTCAGCAGCCTTCTGGTCAGATGATGGCAACACTTCCAATGTGAGGATTTTACTGTCAGCCACAAAAACAAGACAAAAAAAAATGTTGGGATTAAGTTTGTCATATTTGGAGCCTGACATAATGCAGGATACCACACCCGAACCTGTAATCAACTTCTTCGGGTGTCGGGAAACCTTTGGTGGGCCAGTTGAGGAAGCAATTCACAAAGACAAACCCGGCAAGGCCCGCCCAGGACCACATGATCACCTCGAAGGACACGCCGGCATCGTAGATGAGCTGGAGGGCAGAGGAACGCAAAAAAAAAAAAAAAAAAGATTTTATCAAATACTGTTCATGCATTTTTATGGAAACATTAATTGTACCTTCAAGACTCTTCTATACTATTGCATTTATTACAACATTAAGTGGCACCACCATCGTCTTTACCTGCATGTTAGCTATTAAAAAGTTACCTTGACTCCAGGGAAGGTGACAGCAGATGAGGCATATGAGCCAATCATCAGAGACATAATGGTGGAGCTCATTGCGCCAAACATATTAGGCAGCTGGCAACACAGAAGAAGGATGAATCAAACACATGCTGAGTCATAAGCATTAATAAACAAGATACAGATTCAACACAGCTATTCCATTATCTATCTATCTATCTATCTGTCTGTCTGTCTTTCCTTATCAGTTAAACGTAGCTAGCTAGCTAGCTGCTGTATCTCACTCTCACTCATTGTACCCTTCTCTTTTCTTTCTATCTACCTCTATCTCTCGCGCTGTATACCACTTGGTCGGTTTCTTACTGGTACCGGTATATACTTCTTTTCTTACCCCTTTTTGCACCTTCTATCTTCCGTTTTCTTCTTTCAGTCTCTCTTTATCCAGTGTCTCAATAAAACGACTTGACTGAGTATGCTTGTCTGTAATGTTGCTGTCTTGTGAATTTTCTGTAGTTAATGAAGTGTTTTTCTAAAAACCAAAGCCTTTGTTCTTTTCCTTCTGTCTCTTTCTTTCTTTCAGTCTGTCTCTACACTGCTGGTTATTTCTTTCCTTGTCCTTGGAGGGATAAGAGATGAAAATCTCATTTTTAAGCGTTATCATCAGATAACAATCGATCTTCACACCAATAACAAATATTGTACATATGTTGTCCTAAAAATCTCTTTCAAATCAATTTAATAAATGAAGGGGGGAACCCCCCCCCCCACACACACACACACTTTTTTCCTTTGTTCTGTCCTTCTTTTTCTATTTATCTTTGTATGTCTTTCGTGTCTTTCTTTCTTTCTGTAATTGTGACCAGCAGGAGGCAGGCATCTTCTGCCTTTCTTTTTGTTTGGTTTCTTTGGGTGACCGTGGTGCCAGTATCTTCTGTGCAAGTCACCCACAGACCGCACAATTCTATAACAGCAGGTGTGCACCCAATGACTCTGTTAGTATGCCAGTCAGTTTAACACTATTACAGTCGGTCATGTGGACAGACAGCGGCAGACCTCTGATCTGACTAGATGCTGACCTCGTACAACCGAGTCAGACGATGCTGTACGTCTACTCATTTTGCAGTTTCTACACAGGTCTCAGTAATGGCGGATTAAAAACACTGATGAACGGCTGGCACCAGGCACCAAGGCATCCCCACATCAGCTTGACCTTTTTACAGTAATAAGCCGCTTAGCTCGCACGACAAAGCCTCCATTGTGCCACTGGCACACTCAGTGTACTTTAATTGCAAGTTTTCAGCGGGCGAATGACGATTATGAGATCACATGTGACGGATTGTAGGTATGCTGCCCCACAAGCTCTCTATTCTCACTAATTACCTCCTTGAAAATCGAACTATTTCCATGACTAGGTTTTCCCAACTCTTGACTTCATCAGCTAGTCTTATTCCACCTCTTTACAGAAGTGGGGTCTGAAAGCGTTAATTATGATTCAAAACAACAACTCCACAGTACTATGCATCCACTTCCTCTACCACAAGCGCACATTTCAGTCACGGGCGAGCTAGAGCGTAGCCCGGCTGATTTTAGCCACGTGGCAGTTGACACCCTGGGCCGGTGGACAGCTAATCATAGTCGACACTACTTCCCAGTTTTTGGGGCACAGTTTTTATGGACAGATGCCCTTCTTCACTGCAATCCAGCCTTGGGACTGGCCCCAAGTTCTGCTGGCTTGTTTCCCCAGAAGCTAGGTAAGCTTCCAGCACCTGGTATTCCCAGGTGCTCTCTCATCTAAGTCCTAAACAGGCCTGACCCGACTTAGTTGCAGAGAGATCAAACGTGGGATGCACCGATTCCCCATTTTTCAGTGCAAGTACTCGCTGCTACAGAGTACCCATACCTGATAATGTTATTACGTCTTGCAATTGTGATGAAAAGGCATTTTATTTTACTTGAGCAATGCAGCGGCTTTGTGATGGGTGTGTGGCTGGAAGCAGGAAATGGATATAGACTGTACAATGTTGTACAATGTAATGTATATCATTACATTGTACAAGTTAACGAACATTAACGAAGAGTTCTCATATGACTTGGGCCCGACCGGTGTGGATGTTTTTTTTGAGGCCCATCTCAATTCTGATATTTGGTGGAATAAAATTCGGATAAATAATCGATTGGCAGATTTATTTTTAAAAATGTATAATTAATAAAATAACTTTTGGGGGGTGTTACTTCACGCCTATAGCAAATAAAGATACCAATTACTGTCAAAACATTTGTTTTACAATCCTTTCTCCTTTAGTGTTTGTTTCACATCACAACAAAAAGAAAATGTAGCTTTTTTGGCCGATTAAAAAAAAAACATGTTTGTTTAAGTGTCATTATTTTTGCCTTATGTTGTAATGTGTTTGTACAGATAAGAGCAAAAGTAAGAGCAGAGACAGAGTGTCACAGAGACTTCCAGGAACTTCACGGCCTTAGGAAAGCCTACCGACGTGAAAATGTCACTGTTTTCCAAGTGTTTGTGTTCTTGGCTGCTGTCTGACGATGACCTCGGGGGCAAGAGCGAGAGCTGACACCACGCTGATGATGATGGCGGTGGCAAAGCAGGAAATTCAAAGCTTTCCTGAGGATGTCGGAGGGGCACAGAACACTCGTCCTCATTCATGGCTTCTGAGAATAGTTGAAGGCCGTGAGCAGTTTAGTGCCGCGCGATTTAAGACTTATTGAAGGGTGGCGAGAGGGCCCTCGGGACACAGGAGAGTTTATATCTTTTACTAATGTTAAAGCCAAGTTATTCCAGCCATGTGCGGTTTCCCAGCCGACAGAAGTCTGCAGCAAGATAAAGTGTGTCTGCGCTCATCCATGTCTGGCATTGACGGTGTTCAGTGACGTACTGAGGCTCGCAAGGGTCAACCGGGTAAGAGAAGTCAGTCCCAAATGGAGAGTTGGCAGCTCACCTGTCAGCTACAATTACCTCAGGCTCTGCTCCTGGTGGGCTCACTCACCTGAGGCTTGTCTGACCCTTGCAGTGACTTTAATCACCACTAATCAATCAAGACAGTGGGCCAAATTTCAGGTTTAATGATGCAACACTGGATTCGAAGGGGAAGTGGGATTCAGTGGAAAAAAAGGGTTTTCAGATTAGTAATAATTAAGGATGAAAGGAGTGTAAATGAGTAAGGACGGAAATAACCCCATAAAGCGGAGACTCCCCTTAAGGCTAAACAATCCTAATTTGGATCAGCACAATGATTCAGGATGCGGATCTAAAGCTAATCATTTAGCCTTTGCTTCAAAGTGAGGTTACTACAGGTTGGCGGAGAGTAATCCTTGATTGAGAATTCGGTTGATTGTGCTGTAACCAGGAGAGATGCTGTTGCTTCACATTCAATAGTTTTGTTGCCTGAAGAATCCCGCAACGATATTATCTGTGGGACATTGAGCTACTTCCATCTCAACTCCTCGAGGCAATTATTCAATGTAACACTGGCATGGGAGCAGGGGTTCTGAGCATTCAGAGAATGATTCTCACATCTCATTCATCTATTTTCTAGGCCCTTTGTCCATACTCACATCCCATGCTGTTAAAAACAACGTCGAGAGAAATTATTTTGTGGTTAAATTTCCCTTATCAGGGAAATTCACTCAAAAATCGCTGGAAGCTATGAAAAACTGAATTTAAGCAATAGCAATATTTTCAAGTATAACAAAGTCATATGAACAGTCTTCCACTCTGGGTGGGGACTGATGACACTCTGCCTGCATGGAAATCAGAAAGAGTGAACCACTGCAACAGCATTAATGTAAAAAACATTACAACAATATGATCGCAACTATTTGCAGTACTTTGTTTGTAACAACTGAATGGAGCTAAAAAATAAATAAAAATGATAAAATGTTATTTAAATTTTGAATCATGTGGGTGATAAACAAATATATCCCAGCAAAGTCTTAGGGGACAGATCCGGCCCGCCACATGTTTTTGTGGTCCACTAAAGCAGAGAGAGTGGGTCTATGTTTCTTGCTAAATCGATTTACTCTTTTCATTTTGGTAGAAAATTTGTATTGACATTGTAATTGTTTTCACCCATCCACCATTTGATCCACTTATCCGGCCGAAGGTAGCGGGTGTGCTGGAGCCTATCCCAGCTGCCTTCGAGCAGTAGGTACACTCTAAACTGTTTGCCAGCCAATTTCCAAGGCAGACATAGACAAACAACTATTCTCGCTCACAATCACACCTAGGGACAATTTCGAATGTTCCATTAACCTGCCATGCATTTTTTTGGAATGTGGGAGGAAACCGGAGGGCCCGCAGAAAACTCACGCAGGCATTGGGAGAATATACAAACACTACACAGCAAGGCCAAGCCCGGAATGGAACCCCGGACCTCTGTACTGCGATAACCACTCCACTGCCGTGACGGTAATTTAAAAAAAAAAGAGATCGCTAATATAAGCATTTTGTTCACCAAATCTCTTCACATAAGTTGTACTATGTGGTATACCGCTGTTTAAAAACATAGGCAAAATGTAAAACGTGGCAGCAAATCTAACCTTGAAAATGTCTTCAAACTTGGCTACCGACCAACACGAGATTTAATTAATTCGGGAAGATCAATGCCGGAGATTAAAACAAAAATTAAAACAACACCCTACAAATCCTAATGTAGTTTACCCATTTTAATGTCAGGGTGCTAATTAAATGGCATATATGCCACTGTTTGGTTCATAATTTGACAAACATCAGTGCCAGCCATGAACTTCACCACACGTCATTGCTGAGAAAGTATGGAAAATGGCAAAATGTGCTCTTTATTGCATTGTAGGGAAAAAAATCCGTAATCTACATCTTCATCACTTTCTCTGTTGATAGCAACAAATCCAGAGTGGGAATTTGTTTGATTTGACAGCTGCAGCCCTTCCCCCAATGCTCCCAGCGGGAAACACCAAACGACAGCTGATTAGTGCCGACCGTGGTGAAAAACTCTCCCTCGCACTTCGCCCTCCTTCTGCTCCTCCACATGTGTACAAAAAAGTTGAGATGATTGTTGCTCGATCACAAGTCGCTCTCTCATAACAACAACATGAGACTTCTAAACGTTGTGGTTGGCACTGGGTGCCTTTACAGAGGCTCCTGCATGGCTCCCTGCTGCGTTTTTTTTTTTCTTAATATTTGCTGAGCGATGGGAATTGTGAGAGCTCTTGTAATAGAGTGTAAAAGAACACGTTCTTTTTTTCCCACTGGTGTGTGATACATCAGGCCCCCGGAGGGAATTCCACGCCTATGAAGACTCTGTCACAAGAGGCCTGTCTTCATTCCTGCAGTGCCAATGTGAAGCATTAAAGCCAAACCAAGCATGATTATTAAGAAGGGAAGGTACACCTGAAATGTTTGCTGGAGGGTGTGTTCTTGTGGTAATGGTTTGGCGGGAAAGCGTCATTCCAAATGAAATAACCTTGACCTTGTTTGAACTTTTACAAAGAAGTCTTGCAACTGTTTTAAAAAATATTTTATTTACTTCTTTAACGTAGACAGAATTATGGAGCCCTGAAGGTGACCAGGAAGAAAGATTATGTTCCCTCACAAAGATTTGTGTTCCCTTGCAATCATAAGACAGTTTTTTTTGTTTTGTTTTTGGGTTTTTTTTTAGGTGGGGGGTGGGGGGGGCATTTTTTTTGAATGACTGTATAAGTACTCCCAGGTGAACCTATTTTATTTTATTTTAGGGTGAATTTAAAACCAACAATCCAAGTCCTCTTCCATGACGCTATTCATGTTCGACGTACTGCTGTTTGTCAAACAGATGCACATTGGAGGTTACAGTAGCCAAACTGACCGGGAAGTAGATAAACGCTCATTTTAAAAAAATAATGCATTCCCTTGCAAATATTGCCTCCAGGGAACACAAAGATGTGTTTTTTTCCTTGTCATCTTATTGCCTCCGTAGTTACGAAGTACATGTTTGAAATGGGAATTTCAAATGGGAACTGAAAGGTCTCATTCAAAAAAAAAAAGCAAACTGTATTTGGGCGAGATGCTTCCAATCAGGATGTAACGTGAGACTCTAACTCCTCCAAACAAAAACAACAACACTGTGGATGTCATTCAGTTCTGGACGGTGGGGAGGGGAAGATTCAATCAAAGGTTAAACAAGGACAACTCTGTATCTGTGTGTGTGTGTGTGTGTGTGTGTGTGTGTGTGTGTGTGTGTGTGTGTGTGTGTGTGTGTGTGTGTGTGTGTGTGTGGCCAGAATCATCTTTGTGGAACAGAGATCAGCAACAGTTATGTAAATAACAGACTGTCGAAGACAGAAATATTAGTACGCAAAATTGACAAACAAATTCTAAATGTGATTATGGAATTGTTCATCAACTGTTAAGGTAGTTGATGGCAGGAGTCATATCACACAGGCACGGGGAGATCATGAAAACTCCACACAGGAAGGCCGGAGCCGGAATCAAAACCCTGCACCTCTGCACCGTGAGGTGGACGTTCTGACAAGTTGACCATCGCCACCCCTCTTGTTGTACGTATGTGTAGTATTAATATTTTGGCATACATTTACAATGCTTCAGTCATTAAAAGTTTGTTAAAAGTGAGGAAGTTTTTTCTTATTTCTTGACCTTGAATCTTTAATAAAGCATTTTACAATCAATGCATGTTTTAGACTGAAGTGCATCCATGTGAGCAATGTGCAAAACATATCAAAAAGTTTTATAAAATACTAATCCGTCTTACATTTAAGTCATTGCTACATATCCAGCATAGTGTGTCCTTGGTTACCATGGCAACCACGTTAGTGCGCTATGATATTGGTGGGACAGCCAGGACACCTTTCCAATTATGTCAGATTTAGCATCTGTGCTTACGTAACAAGTACCTTTCACAGTTGTGCGCAATGTTTGGATATACAGTAAACACACTCAAATGTTCAGACAACCTTTTCTTGAAGACACGATTATGATTTGATCACACAGATGCTAGCATGATTTTAACTTAATTTAGGGTATTAAAAATAACGTGTCCCCCTCCCCCAAGCATGTCATGTGCCCCTCTGAAGGCTGTGCTCTGTCGACAGGTCTCTTCCAGTGCCCATGCCAAGTAAAGTATCTTAATTGTAAATGGCTCTGGGCTGGAGCAGGCGGACGCTCAATAAAGTCCGAGGTTCATCTGCCAATATTCAGCTTTCAATCTCTCTTTTTATTTTGTGTCCATTTCATGTGTGCTGAAACACATGGACACATTACACAGCCACATGTATGAAGACAGAATTGGTTAATTCCAGACTGATCCACTAAAGAGAGGGAAAGGGGAAGGGTAGGAGTCACGGGGTTGAGAGAGGAGAAAATGTGGCCTTGACTATTTGAAATAGAGGTGAGTGGGCCGAGATCAGGCGGGCGGAGGGTGTGCGGCTGAGCGAGGGCAGCTATTGGTGGAGAGGAGGGGATGGAAACATACGCTGCTGCGGGGACAGTACAAACCAAAATACTTGCCAAGCCACAGGAGGCGCAGCAACAGTAAAATGCGCTCGATGACTGTTCTTAGCAGCTGACACATCACACGCGAGAACACGTGTTTGATGTAAATGTAAACACAACACACACTGTTGTCTCAGCTGAGGCAAACAGAGGCTGCGGCCACACTAGCTACCAAAACCTGATAAAAGAAACACAGATTTTCTCAGTGTAGCTCTTATGCAACGCAGACACTTGAGTTGAGGCTTTGGCAAGTTTAACGCAAGCGGCTATCAAAGTGCACGTTTCAGCGTCACATCAGCTTCACGAGGAAGATCGGCATGCGCTTGACTTGGAACACATGTGCCATTGAAAGCATAACTTGATTATGATTCGTACGTGCTGGCGACCTTCCCGTTTGGGACACTTGTCATGTACTTTGGCACCTCTAAACATAACACTAAATATTTGGAGTGCACTACATGGTGGACACTGAGCAGCAGCAGTTCGAGCAACTATCATAAAACAGGGCAAATATTCTGTGACATGTCTGTTGACAGGTGAAAGATTACTGTATTCATCATTTACCAATGTGACCTCAAACCTGGGGAACTTAAATGAAAGCAATCAAGTGGAAAGCCAGTGTTTAATGAAACTTTTTAATACTGTGCTTATCTGGACTGTTCCAGCCACCCAGAAAACACAATTTTTTTTCATTGCATGTAATTTCATAGAGAAAAATCATATGGTATGGTAAAACAAATGTAAAACACAATAAGAAAAATTCAAGAACTAAACTAGTTTTACAATTCAGTCACACAACAACGAGGGACCTGACTTACGGGTTTTTTTTCCCCGAGATCATAGGGCCAAGATTTTCACTTTCGCATGGGAGCAAAAATTAAAGACACAAGACTGGTTTGCACATCATCTCATAGTGCAGAAGTCATGGGTTCAAATCTAGCATGTTTTTTTTTTTGGGGGGGGGGGGGGGTGAAGACTGTTTGCACATATGCTCCTGCGATTGGCTAGTGGAAAATTCAAGGTGTACCCTGCCTCTCGCCCAAAGTCAGCTGGGATTGTCTCATAAAAAAGTTGTTAGCCTAATGCTAACATATTATGGAAACACCAGAACGGTCAACAAACAGCAGCTATGTGCACGGACATATAATAGAACCTGGATAGCTAACGCTGCCTACTCGCCTTAGCAACAAGTGAAGCCACAGCAGCCATCTTATGTGTCGACTTGCTAAGAATACCTAACTCGAAAACACTTGATTTCTCCGCTGAATTTTGATGTTATTTTCTCTCCATGGAGAAAGTGCCACAGTGTGTGGCGTACAGCTGTAAGTCTGCGAGAAACACTTCATGCACAACTCATTGGGAAGAACGCGATTATAAATGTTTTCTCATCAGGTATTTCTCTGAGTGCTACTCAAAGAGTCATCTGTATCATGTTGTCAGAATCATCAACAATGAAATGAAAGCAAAGCCAATCAGGGTAAAAAAAAAAAAAGTTGCTGCGAAATATAAACGTAAACTCTGTAAATCACAATAATCAATGGTCAATGCCAATAGTAAATTTTGTTCGTTGAGCAGCTCTCATTAGGCCATACAGGGATCCTAGCGTAAAACATGCACTGATAACAGCGTTTTCAGTGAAAACCGAACAGAAGCTGTCAGTAACAGTCCCAACGCAAGATGGCTGACCTCTGGCTTCAGCCGTGAGAGGCCAATTGTGAGTCCAGCTTCTTATATATTGTACGTCGGTGCCTGTGTGTTGGTGTTATAACTGTTTGAGCAACAAATATTTGAACAAAAATGGTGTAGCAATACATGTAGACAATGTAAAACTCCTCAAAGGCTTATGCTCTTGATTATCTGCGAAAACAGGTCTAGAGTAGACATCCTTAATGCTTAGCACCCCTGGTGTGATGCCATGAACTCGGCAGTTTCATGACTTTAAAGGCAAAAGGTTCTGAATAGTAGAATCTCAAGGGCCTTTGGCATTTTTAAGTAAAGGCTGCCCACAACGACATAGGTGTAAAACTCAAGATTAGGATACTTTGTTTTCTGTTGATTTTTTGATTCTGTGTGTTACCGTGAGGGAGGTGAAGGTCAGACAGATACCCCCGAAGCCATTCATGGACAGAGCCAGAAAGATGAGTGCCGACAGTGCTGCAAGGAAAGAGTTAAAGGCAAAAATTGTCATCGCATTTTGTCGCCCTGCGCTGGGATGGCCACAAAAGTATCTCATTTCACCGTGTCAAGAATGTTGTATGTGTTGATGTGCAACTCGAGTCCCACGCCTCGATGCCAAAGCGCCATGTAATGCCGTGACTACTTTCACAGCAAGCTGCTTTTCATATAGAGGGGTGAATACAATTCAAAGGACACATACACCACTTCACATTAGGTACGCCTGCTCAATGTAATACCAGAGCTGCATTAAAAGCTATTGCTTGAATGTGTATTTCTGTGGTTTTAGTTGACAGTTTGCGTCACACTGAGAGGTTTTCCTGTCTGTCTTGAATTCAGATTATGGTCGTGGCAGTCAAAATATGACAAACACTGCATACCAAGAGTAAAACCACAGAAATGAAGACAGTATAATCTTTGTGATGGCAAAATTTTTTTACCATCTCTTGTGTTGGGTCTCATTGGAATGGGCAGGTGTTCCTAATGAAGTGTCTGGTGAGCATTGTTCTGATTCCAAGGGAGGCATATTTAAAATCAGCTCATGCTGTAGTGGTGACAGAAAAACTATGGCTGGCTTGCGATGACATCATCGCGTCACAAGCGCATCTTTTTGTTACGCTCTTGCCAGGGAACGCATTAGTGATCAGCATGTGAGCATTTAATGTTTCGCTTCAAGCTATTTCGCTCATCACCTTCCACTTTCCATCCAGATAAAATTGGGAGAGCAGAATGTGGCAGAGGTGAAAGTTATCACAGCTGATGGGTTTAATATCTGCCACGTGTATGTAGTTGTGTGCATTTGTGCACTCACTTGGTGGGTTGTAGGCAGATACGGCCATCAGGATGCAGGAAAAACCAAAACACGAGCTGTAACAAGAGAGAGTGCATTGAAACCTCCGACATGTGACATCATCTCAGCACTGCACCATCATAACACTTTGAAATGTGTGTCAGAGACAGATTACTCATGAATGTATGACGGTATGCTGTGTGACACGAATGTAGCTACTGTGAAACTTGGCCAGCACACATGTAAATAATACGGAAAGGTGCACGATTTTGTATTTGCAATTCATTTTGGTAGGTAATGATGAAACATTGCATTTCTCCGTCAGCTTGTTTCCTTGTTCTTTTTTTTTTATGTTTGAAATTCCACATTTGCCAGGCTCTCTGTAACATTTTGCTAAACACACACCCAAGTCTTTGCACACTCCTGCCACACCTTGGCTCATTGACAAACAAAAGACAAAAGTCCCTACTCCCACTTTGGGAATGCAATCGGTTTGCTTTTTTTACTACTGCAGTTAGACGTATATATTCTCACTTTGTCATTCATTCACCCCACATCCTCATGAGTGCTGAGTCAGAAATGAAAAACGCAGAAATATTTAAATCATTTAAAACATTTTCCTCCACAATTAAATGCAATTGGTTCCGCTCATGTTGTCTGTTTTGTGGAAATTGAACTCGCCAGTCGGTGTTTTGAAAAATAGTTGCTAGAGCGGTCAGAGAAGTAATTAAATATTGCAACCAAATGGCTATTGGTTGGCAACACTGCTTTTGTGAACTAGCTATATATACAATATATGGCAGCCCGGTGGGCGACTGGTTAGCGCATCGGCCTCACAGTGCAGAGTTGCAGGGATCGATTCCGTGTGGAGTTTGCATGTTCTTCCCGTGCCTGCGTGGGTTTAGTCCGGGTACTCCGGTTTCCTCCCACATTCCAAGAACATGCGTGGCAGGTCAATGGAACACTCTAAGTTGTCCTGAGGTGTGACTGTGAGCGTGGATGGCTGTTATTCTATGTATGCGCTGTGATTGGCTGGCAACCAGTTCAGGGTGGACCCCGCCTACTGCCCGAAGACGGTTCGTGGGGATAAGTACTACTTTACCTGCCCATCAGGCGAATAGGGCGTGGCCCAAACTTGTCCATCAGGATCCCGAGGGGCAAGGTGGTGGCGCTGAGCAAGAAAGAGCCAATGGTGAAGCCCAGATTCAACATCTCTTCTTGGTCCACACAGCTGAGCCACTCCTTCACCTCGCCGTCGGAAGAGTTGCCCAAAGAAACCACCACCGAATCGTTTTCTGTGGTTGTCACACAATTGAAACGCATGTCCACAAATAAAAAGAAGAAATGACAAACACCTTCTTTATACATAAATACATACATACATATATAGATGTCTGCATTTCGGATTCCATTAATGTAATTTATGCCAACAATGGACAATATTAATAACACGAACAAACAAACAAACAAACACACACACACACACGCACACACACAAACCTTTTTTTTTTCCCCAATGCCACTCACAGTTGACGTGGGACTATTCAAGCGGACTACCAGTCCCCCACGATCAACTGGTTGAGTACTCCTGATCTACAGGTATTTAATTTGTATTGTTCTTATTTTTGTTGCACATCCTTATTTGTACAATATTTTTCAATTAATTAAAGAAGGCAAAAAGCTGACAATAATCTTTTGTGGTCAAAAGTTGCTGAAGAATTACATCTGGTTATGAAATATGAGTAGAGGTTATTTCTAATATGTAATTATGATGCCACTCTATTTTTACATGAGATTTTGGGCTATTTTGCACACCTACAAAAGTTGCCGAATATGATTTCTTCTTCTTAACAAATGCAGAATAAGTCATCTTGTAGCAGGGACTCAGTCTGACAATTCAACCAGTTATGAATGATTACTGACATTGTCACAATAAAAAGTGACAGTTTATTTTAGACAGAGCAATCGGTGCGAGTCACCCAACTTTCATGCTAAGTATCGTGAATAGCTTCACAATGTCCATCAGTGGGGCGCACCTGAGCAAAGGTGTGAGTAAAAGCCCTCTCGCTTCAGCATGATGAGTAGCGATCCCCAGCCCAAGAGCACTGCCGAGCACAGCAGATTCTCGATCACTGCCGTCACCGCCATCCACCAGCGCCTCCTGTAGGCCTGGAGGAGAGAGGGCGCCATCGTTGCGCTGCGACAGAGGAAGAAGCAGTGAATGGCACGTTATTAACTCTTCAAAAGGCACATTTCAACTTAAACATTAGAAAAACGCCAGGGATTTGCTTTAAATGGCAGCCAGAAGAGCAAAACATTTCTTTGGTTTACGTTTAATGTGTTCACCAGCTCGTCGCGAGGTACCAGCTAGTTCGTAAGCTAATAGGCTAGGTCCTAGTAATAATAACTAAATAAATCACAATTTCACTGACATCTCATGTACTGTATAACATCATTAGAAACAAATCTCCAACAGGAGGACACAACAAACACCGTCGTTTTCCTTTATTTCTAAAAATGATTGAGATTCCAAAAACAGAAAACAGCCAGATGCAGATGTGCGTATGGCTCACTAGCCTCACCAACTTGCCTTCTAAGTGATTATGAAAACTGTTGGTGTATCTTTTATTGATTCATTTCTTTTTGAGATATTAATTCCAAATTGGTGAAAAATCAGCCTTCACAGTTTTCTGTATCAATATATCTTCATTTTAACAGTTTGACATTCCAACATCTTTAAATGCCATATAATTTCACAGATTTTAAATGTAACGCCTTGTGATGTTGATGCTGTACAAATGAAAAATAATATCATTTGATATTCCACTTACTACTTTACATAGAATGACAACATTTTCTGTCTTTCCCTAACTCGGCCCCACGTAGTGAGTAGTTGTTTTGTGCCAGTTTGACACCTTTGACACCCTTGACACCCGCAGAGACATCATAAGGGCAATGTGTGCACATGATTGCGCCGCCACGAGCACATGTGACGTCTATCCTGCATCGCCTTACCACAGCAAGGGATGGGCCAGAATTGAGAGTTGTTGCACATGGACACACTAAAATATAAACACCCACCCTGTGACAGATGACGTTACGGAACAAACAACATCAGGTGGCCGGAGAGAACACACACATTTCTGCTCACACAGGACAGGTCACTCCAACCCGGCACACGAATGACCAATACAGTCGTGACCACCTTGACAGACACTCTCTTTCACTCTGTCATCCACACAAAGATGGAAACATTTCAAGAGGAAACATGAGTCCAAATATACCCGGCTTCATTATTTCATTTAGTCTTGACCAGGATGGGAACGCAGGGAAGGAATTCTTTGGCTGTGAGCGAGTGACAAATGTGATGAGGGCTCCTTCGAGTCCGTGTTATATTTTGACAAGAGTAATGCTGATGTGGGAGACCTTTTACTATCAGTTTTATGAAGTCCTCCGGGGACCCAGACTACAGTGCTCCCTTGTTATACCACAGATTTTTATGCAATCATTTTTTTAATGGGGATACAGTTTCCTTAATTGAGTAGAGCCGCAACTTGGGATTTCATTTGAGAGGAGGCACCGGATTGAATGGTATCCCCGGCCATCGGCTCCCCAGGCGCTAATCGTACCAAATTGCATGCGTGTGCCACCAATGACCAAATATGTGATCATGAGGCGAGTGTGTAATGTGATTATTCACAGTCCAGCAGACTGCGATTGTGCTGAAAAGAGAGTTCCAAAAGGGGGAGAGGTTGTTTCGGAAGTGACACTCCCATCTTACTACTACTCTATACACACACACACGCACACACACACACACACACACACACACACACACACACACACACGCACAGCAGATATCAGTATCTTAATCAACCTATGAATTGTCAATCTGCATCCATGAATAGCCACGCATGAGACACTCTATGTGTGAATAATACGTCATTCAGGCAAATGTGGGATGTTTAAGAATAGATTAATCAAGAATCCCTCCCTTTTCATAACTGTGCCTCCCACATTTAGTCACACACATGCACACTCCTATTTAAGCTGCCCTTTAATGACAAGACGGTTAAGGACATTGATAAATTAATGATTAATTAATGGTCTGTCACTCTGATTCTTCCGATTCTGATGATTAATAATGAGCCATCATTCATGTGTAAACAAAATACATTTGTTTATTTTCAAATCCCAGTTCAAATGGGCCAAAAAGGTTATTTAACCTAAGCATGGCCATTTAACGACATTTCTTCGAGCCCGATGGGAACTCCTGTTTCCATGAAAGCATTGTGCAGAGTAACAGATGAAGCAAAGGCTACTATTGCAGTGATAATTTTACAGTTCGAGCCCTGCGATTCCCAGGGACTCGCTGATCAGAAAAGTATGAGTTCCATTATGCATTTAGAGAGTCCCAAATTTCGAATTCTGAAATGGTCTACTTATTCAATTGCATAAGATAATAACACAAACAACAACATATACATACAATTATAAACAAATGCTGCAAAAATTTTAATAATTCAGGCATAAAAGATTTGCTGAGAAATAGGTTCTTATTTCATCCCATGGTTCAGTCTTTGAGTTCATAACTCTGCAATAAACTTCCGCAACACTTGTTCACAACACTTGTTCGCAACACTTGTTTTAATGTTACACAACTTGGCAATCGTCTGCTTTCCACAAAGTGAAGGTCGATCTCGGCAATCTCGTGTCGCGAGAAGGGAAATCTCATCACGCGAGATTACTTAACGGCGAGATCAAAACAACAATGGCGGTGATTCAAACAGTTCGTTGCTGGAAAAAAAGATTTACCCTAGTTTTTTTTTTGTTTTGTTTTGTTTTTTTTTTCTAATAAATTTCCTTGCGTCCCAAAAACGCACATTATTTGGAACTGAGCGTCTGGCGGGAAAATTATGCGTCTAGGACGCGGGACGCAGAGGTAATGAGATGGCTGCTATTGTATAACTGAAGCTCCGAAATACAAGTCAACATAGTTCCTTGGCACCAAGATGCCACTAGGTGGCAAAACATTCAATTTCTCAAAAAGCTTCCAAATCTCACTTCAACATATAGTGCCTTGGCTCAATGATATCACAAGGTTCCCAGGTGTCTGTTCAAGTTATGGGAGTATTTGATGTATTGTATGAGGGGCCAAATACAGTACCTAATTTAGGACTCATTTGGGACTCCAGCTAAAATACTGTAGTTTACAGTTAAACCACATAGCTATTTATAACTGAGCTGCAATGTGATAAGTTCCGTTCATTAGACTGAATGAAATTCCAGTCACCGAGGGACATTCCAGCATTACAAAGATACTGTATGTTACACACTGCTAAATCGGGAATGCTCAGTAGATGCATGTAAACTGTAATAACCTTTGAATGAAAGAACCACCTGGGTAGATTAATTTTGTATTGTTGTCTATTTGCTGTGATTTGTACCATATAGTAAGATGGTGAATCCTCTCCTTATACATGTGACACTTGAACTTTATTTTTCCAGACTCAGCGTACCCAAAAGAAAATGTTGCGCTCCTGAGCTGAGTGCAGAAAGCGGCCTTGATCCATCCAGAAAGCGAAACTGTCAAGTTCATAAGCATGAATGGAGCACTAAAGAGCGGACAGAGTCAAATGTCAGTTGAAGTGTTGCATGGATCACAGCACAGTGTGTATCACTACGTTCTGAGTGTCGCACATGAACAGTGATGTGTATTCATACTGAACAAAAATATAAACACAAGACTTGTTTTTTTTTTTTGCTACCATTTTTTCTGAGTTGAAACCAATCTAAGACCTTTTCTATGTAGACAAAAGGCCTGTGACTCTTAAGTATTGTTCACAAATCTGTTATAGTGAACACATTTCCTTTGCCAAGACACTCCATCTACCTCACAGGTGTGGCATGTCAAAATGGTGGTTAGAAAGCATGATTATTGCACAGATACTGTCCGCTCGCCAGGCCCATCCAATACAGTAATGGCCTTGTCAAACTACCCGACTTTTTTGTCATTCACGATGGTTATGCTGTCAAGACTGCCAGATATCGTTCTATGTCTTGGACCCGGTAAGATTTCACACGACAAGTCCGTCACCGACCAGACCCCGCCCAGGTGTCAAGAGCTTCCGTCAAGCTTTAGTCCATCCGTACAGGACCATCGGGGAGCTGGGATGAGCAGTTGTCGTCATGTCGACGGCAGTATTATGTGCATGTGCCTTGTTTCTATGTTCAGAAAAAAAAAAGAGTCTGGACCTAGTCCCAGATGCCTCACGACCAATTGTTGAGTACACTACATGGGCTACAACGCATCAAGAAATCTCAAAATCAACAACGAGGTAATGTTTGCGACACGTCTGTCACCTCGAAATCAGGCAACATTCGTGTTCCGTAGTCTGACATCGGCATAAGATTATCTTGACAAAGAAGAACTGCTCACTAACACAAATTTAGACAGATTTGTGGACAATATTTCTAGAGCGCATTCATTCAGTGTTAGAGATTTAAGTTCAGCTCATTAAAAATGGATGCTACAACAGTTTTGCATTTATATTATTGTTAATTTTAGTATGTTGTATATCACTTGGGTATCATAGGGCCCACAAATGATGCATTTCGGATGAACACACAGCTCAAAACAGCAAAAGGTTGAGAGAGTTGTCACAGCACTGTGAAGTGTGTGCGACTGGGAAGGACGCACACCATATGAGGAAGCTGCTTCCTGAAATACATGCGCTCTCCGAACCAAATGAATGATGCAATGTTACATAGATAGATAGATAGATAGATAGATAGATAGATAGATAGATAGATAGATAGATAGATAGAAAAAATATGATATAGCATGATGCCGTATAAGGGCTAGCTAGCATTAGCTCAACTTTTTATGCAATCACATGTTCCTGTAGCTTTGCTTATGTTATGAATTGAGTAACCAAAAAATGCTAAACTGACTGATGACAACATTTGACAAAAAACTAATAGTATGTGGCATCCACCTGGTTGGGGGTGCATTCACAGTCCCCCCATCCCGTCGTCGGAAATACATTTTTAGGCATGTATTTGGGTGAACGATAATAGATTAATGCCCATGCAGAACTGGCATACTGCTGATATACAGGGGGCATATCAGCTTCAAAATACTCCCTACCCCATCAAAAGAATAATTTTGGGGTCATCAAAAATGGCTATTTGCTCCGGCAATCTAGTGAGCTACCCATGCTACTGGTTGCAGTCGTCTTTAAGGTTCATGGTTCACGTTCCTCAAGTTTGCTGCTGTGACTAATTGTCGGACCCCAAGATGTAAATTAATCAAGATCAGGTAATTTATATCTCCCCCATTAAAAAAAGTTTTGAATTTCCTGAATATACCACAAGATAGTGGCAATGCACTTACTGCATTCATTTAAATGAAGCTCCTCAATGCACCTCAACATAGTTATGGACCACCATGATTCACAAGATGGCACCAAAACAATTAATAGGAAAAAAAATGTGAATAGGTGAATTTGAGAAAGCTCAACTACAATTATGCGAGGGTTTCACTGCATCTGTTTTCAAATGAACGGAGTAAAAAAAAAAAGTTTAAAAAAATACTCGTGCAAAGTTCAGACATCTGAAAATCTGACTTAAATACTGTAACAAAGTAATTTGTTACTTCGCACACCTCCTCATGGGCCATAGCTTCTCCACCTCAGGTTTGAGGTTATGTAAGGACTAACTTGATGGTGCAAATAGTGTGTAAAGCAGTGATTCTGACAGTTGTTTTTTTGGCATGCTACGCTGGTGTATTTTAATGTTGGTCGTGATGTTAGGTACATGGAGAGCCAATATTTGTTTTCAGTACTCCTTAGTGTAAAAAGTTTGAGAATCACTGATGTACAGTATTGTTCTGTAATGATTCTTCTATTATTACGCAATGATGACACGTGTAATCTACCCTTTCAAGTTGTTTCATCGGTGCTCCCATTCCCATTCAGTTTCTGACCTCGACCACTCGTGTTTGTGTACCGCTGCGTGATACCCAAAACAGCAGAGACAGAGACAACCTTTTATCCTCGCTAGTTTCCGAGAAAATAAACGCGACCCTACGGGCGTTCAAAGATTGGGACACGACGGGTCCCAGATGCTGAGAAACAGCTGTTTCTCGGCGGTTCCGGTTACCGAGATCCACAGAGCGGCCTTAGGACCCGTCCCGGACCAGCTTCCTTCACGTGCAGGCCACAGGCTCGTAATGTATGCCGCACCGAAACAATCCAGGCGCTATACATAGAAGAGGCCTTCGCTTATTAGTTCTCTTCCAAAATACACATGCTTGAAGTCACTTAAAATGGCAACTGCAAACATGCGAGTTCATCGAGTTTCGTACTTGAGGCGAAAAAGGAATTTGAATGTGTCTGGCACACCTTCATTCATTTCAATAAGATTAAAAATTATTGGGGTTCGTGGAGCATCATGCAAATTTTATGTTCAGCCAGTTCGTTGAAAGTTATTTCAGCAAGCTTAACTTCGAAATACCACACTTTACAAGTTGTCAGTGGGGAAAACGTGTCTACGACCACTTTTTTTTTTTTTTTGTCAGTGGTTGTTCCTCGTGTATATTAATGAAGCAAACAGTATGTGTGGGTCTGATAAAAAGTGACTAGTAGAAACGTTTATACTTTGTTACCTAAGCGAATACAAATGTTTAAAACTTATCCACAATGTTCGAGTTTTCCAATGACATAATTTTACCCCCTCCCTCATGGTCACTTTCCACACAGGCAACTTCATACTTTTTTGTTTTCCTTCCTTCTCTCCAACTATTGACAAGTTAAATCATACCATAGTTCAACAAGTGTGCGAATTTTTTACAACCGTGTGTAAAGTTAGTACGTAGTATAAATGCCACGTGTGGTGAAAGGCAGTGGCGTTTAAGGCGCCACTGAACACACAGCGGCATCCCGATGGAGGAAAAAACGACTTACTGTAGTTGTGTAGCTTGTCCCTGAGGAAAAAGTTTGTGAAGTCGGGTCGTTTAAGACTTTTCTTTCTTAGTCTAAATAATATAAAAACATACACGTATTTATAAAGTATGCCTGATTCTCACAGCAAGTTAAATAAAAAAAAGTGTAATCAAAAAAAAGTTTCTTCCTACTCCGCCTGCTTCCTTTCCTGTTTTAATTCCAGAGACCACGCTTCTTTTGTCTCGTTGGTTTCATTTCAAGCGCCCCCCCCTTTTGCCTAATTTGACTTCTAATCCCCTCCCTCTCTTCGAGGCTTTCCGGCAGTTAAAGGGGTGGAGAAAAGTCACCACCCATCAGCCGCGACTCCCATTTTTTCCTTTTTTTTTTTTCACCATTCAGCTAAGGAACCATGCTAACTCTGTTCGGTCTTTCTGATGGATAGAACGCTTTCTGACAATCATAATCTATACAATACACTCAAAAGCAATGTGTTACAGTCCTGTGGGCCATTTCAGAATTTGAGGGCAATTTCTGAAACTATAATAATCCATGCTCAAAATTCCGAAACGTGCGTTTATGTGAATTATAGCTGTTGTTAGACAAAAAATAATTGTAGCTGTAATAAAAGATTGTTATAAATATGGAAAATGGCTCTTGAGCACCTCGAATTTTTTTTCTCTCTATCTTGATATGTAACTTGCATGTCATTTTTGATTCCTAAAAAGTATATTCCATACTATAAGCCATTTAGAGTTGTCAGAATTGATCGTTCAATCGACATATAATAATCATCAAATTAATCAACTACTGCACTCTTTTCATTATCAATATTGCGTTTTGAGCCACTGTTAAACTTGAATCATTCTCTGATTTCTGTAGTGCTTCATGAAAACACAATGATTATTTTTTCTGTTTCATTAAAATAAGACATTTGCAAACATCTGCTTTTACTTTGGAAAATAATGTTCATAATTTTCCCACATTTTCTGACATATTATGGACCGAACCAGTGACTGGATCATTATCAATTTGTGGGAATAAAAAAATAATAATAATAACGGCTAGTGTAATTTTCAATGAAAATAATTGTAATTTGCAGCCATGGTATGTATCAATAACCTGTAGTCGATATTGTGAACCTGAAGCAGCCTCAACTAGTAGCCTTATTAATAAGTTTCCAAGAAACAGTTCTCAGTTTCAAAAAGGTTAACAAGTACAATATCACACCCTCATGTGTGATGTTGCTTTATTGTTGCTTATTTGCTTTTGGTCAATCATCCAAGATACAAAATAAACAACAACAATCCGTTAATGAAAAGTAAACAGTGAAAAAGGTTTTGCAATCAAGTCAAACACAAATACATCTCTATCTCGATTAATTGGTGGAATAATCAAGAGAATAAATGCTTCTTAAAACTATTTGCTTTTAACCGCCTGAGTATGTTACAGTTTGTAACACTGTGTTTAAATACAGGGGGAAAAAATTAAAATGTCCAAATACAATAATTCCATTAAATGTAGTTCCAATAAAAGTTAAAATTGTGACTCAACAAATGTTTGAAAACAAAGAGTTCTCAAAGATAAAATGCAAATGTATTGTACAAAAAAAGTTAAATACAACTGAGCTGTATATGCAGTGATTATTTGGCACACCACTAGAGGGAGCCTGCATAGCACACTTATCAAGATGAAGAAGAAAAAAGGACTTTCATGACTCATTACAGCATCCATCCTTTTTCTGAATCATTCTTCCTCACACGGGCTGCAGGTGTGCTGGAAACAGTCCCGGCTGTCTTTAGGCAAGAAGAAGAAATGGGTGCCAGCCAATAGCAGGGCACACAAAGACAAACTCACAGTCACGCCTAGGAACGATTATGAATGTTCAATTTACCTACTATGCATGTTTTAGGCATGTGGGAGGCAACCGTATTACCTGGAGAAAACCAATGTGGGGAGAGCATGCAATCTCCACACAGGAAGGTCAGAGCCTGGATTTGAACCCACAAACTCTGCAGAAATTACATCATTAGTAAAATGGTGGTGGGGGATCAAGCTTTTTTAACACAACCCAACTCATTAGCAGAGCAGCTAGCACACTTTGCCTGTAGTCTTGAGCAAAAACTCTTAACATTGCAACCCTGTGACTGTCATAGGGTTGTAATGGGTGTACCTGTTGGGATATGCTCCGGCAAACCCGTGACCCCAATGAAAACAAGCAGTTTAGAAAATGAAAGGATAAAAATGGATGCTGGATGGATGGAATAAGCAGCTTTTCATCCATCCATCCATCCATTATCTGATCCGTTTATCCTCACAAGGGTCACGGGCATGCTGGAGTCTATCCCAGCTGTCTTCGGGCAGTAGGCAGAGGACACCCTGAACTGGTTGCCAGCCAAGACTGAGTTGAGACTTGGACAATATTTGAGGAAAGATAGTGTAGAATCTTGTTAAAAATCTTTTCTGGCCTGTCTAAAACATATTTCTGTGTATCTCGATATTCATTAAAAATGTTTATCGCATAATTCCAAAGGAAGAAAAGCACTAAAAATCTTGCAGGAGATGGTAACAAGGTGCTCCTATGAAGGATTCTAAACAATCCCGCTCCCTTCACTCCCTTTCAAATTAGTTGTTTATTTATTTAAGTGTTTTATAACTTCCTCATTTCAAGCAGAAACAGACAAAAAGGTAACACAATTGACAATGAAGAAAATTGAATGGTACAACCTAAAAACACATTTTGCAGTGACATAGAAAAAAAAGCTTGATCTGGCAACCAGCACTCAGCAAAGATGAGGAGATTATAGATACAGTTACAGTTACTCATTCAAAAAAAAAAAAAAAAAAGCCTCAACTCAAACTGACACATCACATGGCTTTCCCATCCAATGAATTTCTTCTACTATGGATCAGATGAACTAAATTCGTGTCAATATGTCAGTGGGCCCTACGACATTTATCAAGTGGTCTTCTTTCCCTTTTAGTTTGCCACTCGGTCTTTCCATTGGAACTACTCTGTCAATTTTTCTTTACTAATAAAAACTGCTCAGAATCTTGACAAATCTTACACTTCATTTTTGAACTCCGTTTTTTTTTTTTGTGACACAAGACCACATGCAAAACACTCTACGGACCTTTGGGGATCATGCTTGGTTTGGATTTAAGGTGTTGTTCTGTGTTGTCTATGAATTATCCTATATTGCATCTCTTTCAATCTAGTATTCAAAAAAGTGAACAGATTGAATGTAATCACTCCTACAGTCCTTAGCGTATTCAGTTTGAAAGTCCCTTTCCAGTCGATCCACCACAGTATCTGTATTTTGGGTGTTATCACTTCGAATTACACAAAATGATGAAATTAGAATTTAATTCTAAGTAAAATGAAAAATTGATTACTTCAAAGGTTCACCTGGAGGCTTGAAACTGAGTGTCAATGTTGATAAAGTGATTGTGCCTAATGATACCGTGCGCGCGCGCGCGCGCGCGTGTGTGTGTGTGTGTGTGTGTGTAATTGTGTGTCTTGCATGGGAATATCAATGGGAAACTTGCATGACAGGTTGCAGCCCACCAAAGTCAATATGTTTAGTCACACATTCTGCAGAAGGCTTGCTGCACAATGTTTTCACTGAATTAATGCTACTTTGCTCTTGACACAAAGGCTTTTGGTGAAATAAATTCCTTTGTCATTAACAGCACAGGCAGATTTACATGATTCATGAGTTATGCAGAATTGTGGAGTCGTAATTAAGTCATGTTGTTCCTGTCTCACTGATGTTTGAAGCCTTCTTTGTCATGTGACATCATCAGGTCAGAGAGGTCATGGATTTGAAAGTGCACACCATCAGCTCCCCCGTTCTTCTAATCACATGTTATTACTGTCCTGGATTGACTGCTGAGACGGGAGCCTAATTCTCATGGAAAGGTCTTACGAATCCTTGCCTTTGAAATCTGCACCCTGCTGGGCTCTGCTGGGAAGTGTCCACGTTGCAGTTTTTCACCATATAGCAATTTACCCAAGTTAGAGGCATGGCATCTTTTTTTTCTAGCTCCAGGGTCGACATAGGAAGTCAGGGGCCCCAAATTCTTAATAAAATAATCCCGTCGGAATTTGTGTGAGCCCTCTCCAGCTGTGGACACCTGGAAATGTCCCATTTGACCCCAACTGCATTCTGCAATCCCCAAGTGAGTTCATTCAAGTCAGCTCAGTTTACACTCAAACTCACTGTGCCACTGTACTTTCCTCACCCTTTGAAAGTAAGTCGGACAGTTACACACATGCTGCAAAAGGTTTTTTTTTTTAACTGATTGACTGATTTATTGAACATATGCACACAACATGAAATACATTCACAAAAACTAAATCAAAGAAAAAATATCAAAACATATCTTGGTTGAGTACATCTTATATGTTCAAAAGGCGGAGGAAGGAGCAGAAAAACTTTTGCAGTCCTACCTCTTGTTATGTATAAATTACAAAAAAATCATGATACTGTATAATGCTAACACACAAATAGCCTATTCACAAATAAGTACCAGTAATGTCGATGAAATTAAGTCAAACAGTCGAACCTCGTTACAACGTACCTGAAGGCATATAACTAATCTGTACATTATAACGGTAGTTCGTTGTAACCATTTCCAATAGAGTAACCGCCATCGACGATGGATAATACAGTATGAATATCTAATCGCTGAAAACATTCAGTTAGCAAATGTTACCCGCCATAGGCAACTGCCAGTGCCGCCAACATTTGAGAGACTCCTTTTCAAAAGTGAGAGACAAGTTCAGCCTTCACAGACAGCGAGATTTGCTTCTGTTTTCCAGACATGTTTGTAGGCCATGTGGTCAGGACCGCACTGTGCCTCAGGAAGTACAACAATGTGATCAGTAGTGTTGCTCAGCAATGGAGGGTAATGCCGCCGCTATACATTCTGTTCATGAGTAAGGTCGCGGCACAGTTATGTTTCCATTATTTGGAATGTTTCCATTTTACTCAAGTATTCTTTAATTTTAGTGAGGTTTTTTTGTGGATATCTGAAGCCCCTTGAAACTCTTGTGTGATTAAGGGCCATATAAAAAAAAAAAAAAAATGATTGGTGCTTGTAGGCACCCTGTTGGTGACCCCTGCTATAAAATGCATTTGTTCAGTGACTTCATGAGCTGTTGTTGCTATTGTTGCGACTTTTGGTTTGTCCCATCAAAGAAAACATTTTTTGTCATCCACCTTGAAATGCACTCACTCACTCACTCTAAGTCAGTTGAAACAGGATTTGTCCAAGACACGCACTGTAAAAACAGAGCCAGATCGAGTTTTAAGCGAACTGAGGCTGCTTTGTCCCCAAAAAGTGTGACTGTTTTCTTAACACAATGAATACATTAAAAGAATGAAATAGGGAACACAAAAATCGAATTCCTATCTTCAATATCCAAAATTATCAATCGTAGCAGGTTCTAAGACGCAAGCGGCCTTCCAATGGCGCCATCTGCTGCAAAAAAAACAAGAGTGCAGCGTCAGGGACTTGGATTTGCTGAAATACGGCTAAAGAGTAGTCCCGGCACGGTGATCGACTGTTTCGCACGGCCGCTTAAGAGTGCCTCGGGTCAATGGTTCGATTCCGGCCCAGGCCTTCCTGTGATGAGTTTCCTCCCACATTCCAAAAACATGCATGGTTGGTTAACTGAAGACTCTAAATTGTTCCTAAGTGTGACTGTGAGTGTGAATGGCTGTTTGTCTACGTGTGCCCTGCGATTGGCTGGCAACCCGTTCAGGGTGTACCCCGCCTCCTCCCCGAAGACAGCTTGGAAAGGCTCAGGCTCGCCCAAGACCCTTGTGACGATAGGTGTCTTGAATAATGGATGGATGGATGGACTGTAGCCCTGGGGTGGTACTTGTAGATCCAATGGACCTAGCCCCAGCAGGGGTCACCAACATGATGCCCTTAGGTAGCCTCCAAGGACCACATAAGTAGCCCCCGAGCCTGTTCCAAAAATTGCTCCCCAGTGAATGGGGCATTGTGATTTTCTAGCAATGTTATGTAAGTGACCATTTGAAAATGTAACAATGGAAGAGATTTATAGAAACAAGGTTGTTAATGTTTACTGTGGTTTTATCTGGTTCCTAATTATTGTAAGAAATGATGACCATGCTTTCACATCAATGAATGTTATCAATTAGCAATCATAACTAGGTCTGTCACTCGCAAATCTTTTACATTGATTATTCCATGGATTATTCCATTGACTACTGCCATGCCTACTGTATGGAGGCAGACATTTTTGTGACAAGCAATTTTGGTGGTTGACTTAGCTGAAGCTGTGTAGTGGTTCTTGCGTGATTGTGACAGGGTGAGTACAAAATACAGAAGCCCCTCCAACAATTTCACTCGTCAATATGTAAGCTTCTCGTGTGTGATGAAGCAGAATAAGTGAAACATCACCACTTGGGTTTTGTTTGTTTGTTGATGTTGCATGAAGCACGCGGTCGTTAGCATGTCTGCATCACAATTCTGAGGTGGGAGTTTGAATCTGCGATCTGACCTTTTCTGTATTTTCTCCTTGGACACTCACTGAATGAAAATCAGTATGGACAATTCCACTCTTTTTGGAAGACTCAGGAGATTTTAGTGTCTCTGGAAATGTTTCATTAATTTAGACCACCCTCAAAATCTCTGTTCCAGTTTGTCCTCATGGTGCTTTGTGGGGTCAAGTTCTTTCACACCAAACTTTATGGACCTTGGTTTGTACATTTGGAGGCGCAGACCTGCTGGAAGAGAAAAGGAACTTTACCCAAAAAGCAGTTAGCAAATTTACAAATAACATTTGCAGGCAAATGGTGTTCATTTGCTCACAGCGTGTGTTTACAGAATATGCAGTGAGTGATCTCAGTGGGTGTGCTTGTTCTCTAACAACAGCTTGATTGTAAACACTTGTGCTGTTTTTTCATTGTGCAGAGTTGTTTCCTGTTTTGGTTGCTACCTGTCATCACAAACATCCTGCAGCTAATAGAGTGAGCATACTGTGATTATTGTTATTGGCTTGTTATGCAGTGGCATCGTTCCATTAATGTACAGTACAGCCATGCTCCTAGCTATTATGCTCAAGAGAGGTATGAATGTAACATTAATCACCGTGGTTGTAGTTTGCAGTAGTGCAGAAACGCTATATGAAAAAAAAAAAAAAAAAAAAAAACCTCACCCGGCTCCGGCCTCCCTGTGTGCAGTTTGCATGATGTTCTCCCCGTGGCTGAGCGGGTTTTCTCCGGGTCCTCCGGTTTCCTCCCACATTCCAAAAACATGCATGGCAGGCTGATTGAAGGCTCTTAATTGTCCCTAGGTGTGAGTGTGAGCGTGGATGTTTGTTCATCTCTTTGTGCCCTGCGATTGGCTGGCAACCGGTTCAGGGAGTCCCCCCTGCCTACTGCCTGAAGACAGCTGGGATAGGTTCTCTTGTGAGGATAAAGCGGATCAGAATATGGATGGATGGATGAATATCTATAGCCTCTTGCACTTGCATCCTGCATCAGCTGTTGTCACTTGCGTCAGCAAATTGTGGGAGTGTATCATTTGTTTTAATTTGATTGCCAAGAAGTGGCTGATTAGAACCTAGTCAAGCGTGAAAATTAATTTGATGATCCATTTGACTGTCTTCCTGTGTTGTGTTAAAATGTGAATTGTTTTATTTATTTATTCTGACAACAGTTGAGTACTTAGCGAGAGGGTGAAAAGTTTGGTCTTCCACTCGGGTCTCAGAGTAGAGCCTCTTCTACGCTTTGAGAGGAGCCAGATGAGGCAACTCAAGGCATCTGGTTCGGCCACGTTTACACTATGTTCTCCATGTTTAAAACAGACATTTTTCCCTCTGTCTTGCAATGTTTTCTCACAGTCTGTCACAGTGTCCGTGATGGCCGTTGGGAGAATTGGGCTGCTCAGACCCAGAGGCTCAAAGGCACGCGACCTTACGGATGCCAGTTTGTTTCCCCCCCATTCTGTTGGGGTCCCTCACTTTTGTCACTTTCCGTCAAGGCTTTCTACAGCTAAAATGTGGATGGCGGGCAGCTTTGGAGCCCATTTGTAACCATGACAGAGTCGAGGGCACATGTATACTTCAGCTCAATAAATGTTTGATAATATTAGTGCTCTGTCAACAACTAATTCATTAATCAATCTCTTGGACTAAAACATGCAGATGAGTCCGTTGTTCACAAGCACACTGCACAGTGTGCTCGTAAGGACAGCAATAGCTTGCCTTGCTCTTTTTCTCTCTCACGCGCACACACATACACGCACACACACACACACATGCACACACTTCCTATCCATCACTTGTCAATTATGTTTTTTCACTAGGCATGAATAGGGAAGTGTCTGATGCAATTTTAAACTTGGAAACAACTTTACTGAGGCACAACCACCAATAGATGTCATCGATGCCCCTTTTTGGACATGAGATCAGCACAGCTTTTGAGTCCACGACTAGAAACGACTGCATTGTGCAATCTACCTTTTTTCAATTGCTGATTGTAAAAGAACTGGAAAAGGCAGAATCAAACTTTTTTTCTTTCCTGGTGAAAGGAGACAGCCTATTCATTCATTTCCTAGTTTGATGTATAAACAACCATTGACCTCAATATCCTGTAGGTCTTGAAATTATTAAAATGCTCCAAAATGGTTTGCAGTGAGTGAGATTGAAGAGTCCTCACCACTGTAGGTATTCGATTTCCCAGTCCACAATTTATACAAACATCCATGTTCTCCTTGAATAGAATGTGATGCCAAGGCCGGATAGATCTACTGTACTATGTGTAAGGCCTGAGATACTTTTTGGCATCCTCTCTGGTATTCATTTTTCTTCTTCTTGAGCTGTCATAGGATGGTGCCAAAATCCTCATCCTTTCATCATCGTCTTCTTAACGGAGGCCTCATGATCTTGATTGAAGCCTGCACATCCACGGATGATGAACAGTTGTTGGGATTCGTGGATTTGTGAAGCTTTTTGGCACAGCACCCGCTCAGTTGGAAAATTCGGCAAGGTCATGATTCAGTTCATTTGCATGTGAATAGTCAGGCTTGAGCGGAGCCTCTGCACTTTTTTGCATGACCTTGGCTGCATGTCCAGACTGATGGGCGGCAACACTGTCCCTCTGGAGGAGAGCCGGGATTGATTAGGACATGACGTATAGTCCATCTGTGTCAGATGTGTGAGGTCTGGTCCTAATCACACAACAAGGCTTCCAACTTTCTAGTGCACCATGTTACGCTGTGCTTCTACATAGCCCGCAGCAACTCCGATTGCAAGTCACACACGTGCACTAATGTTGTCACCTCTCAATATTTCAACAAATTGCCTCGTCAATTCATGGGTATTTTTGCATTTGGGGCAAGTGGAATCAGACCGTCATAGATCCAATGATGGCGATTGTGACCTTTCCTTATTTGGGGTAATTTATTTATTATTTTAAAAGCAAAGTACTGAGTGTAACCAGCCAATGCTAGTCCCAAACTCAGATTTGAAAATTGGGGCTTGTGTTCAGAAGAACATGCGGTGTTATAACTGTGTCAAATAAATCAGGAGTCCTGTTGGGATAAACCAAAAGTCACAACAACAACAACAACATTGGGGTCTGTGTATGTGCCTATACACAAGATTCTCTCATCATCCTTTCAAATTTCCTGTTGCTATGATTGGTGAACCTGCAAGATTTTGGTTCATTCTGCCTAGCAACAAGTGGCAAAAGAGTGAGTGAGTATCAAACTAAAATATTCATTCATTCATTCATTTTCCGAACCGTTTCAGCCTCACTCGGGTTGCGGGGGGTGCAGGAGGCGGTGCACACCCTGAACCGGTTGCCAGCCAATCCAAACTAAAATAAGACATATTTAATTGAATTGTATTTTAGAATGTATCACAGTGACTTTTTGTTTGTGTGTGTTTTGTTCTGGCTTATAGTGATGTTATTCTCAACATATGAAAAACACATCAGACAAATAATAGTAGGCATAAGAAAAAAATACATTCAGGAGCATTTTGTTGTAATGTAATAAGAGTCATTACAGAGGTCTTTATTTATGGTAGTTTAGTGTGTGTGTGTGTGTGTGTGTGTGTGTGTGTGTGTGTGTGTGTGTGTGTGTGTGTGTGTGTGTGTGTGTGTGTGTGTGTGTTTTCAATTGACTTGAAGCCCCTTGAGCAGCAGCTCTGCGATGCTGCTGTTTGACACAGTTCAAGAAATTCCATCCTATTAGACGCAATTATCATTCTTGAATCTGTTTCTACTTAAATGAGATCCAATCAGTACGCACACACACACACACACACACACACACACACACACACACACACACACACAAAGCCAATGTGGTCTTAATTTTCATTAATGTGGGAACGTTGTGCGTCTTGGCAGGGGACTGGGCGAGTCTCAAAAGTACCTGAAACACGCAAACATACGATATCTATTCACATGAGCAGAAGATAAACACACACATCATTCTTTCCATTGTGAAAACTACACACAGGTGGTTCCAAATAAGAAAAACAGTTCCCAGCTTTTACCACAGCAGGGCAGTAGATGCCTATAAATAGGACAACTTTTCCCAGCAAAATTTCTTTCAAAGTTTGTCGGCAGTTCTTCTTTAGTCTACTCCAGCAGATGTGCAAGTTGAAATAGAACAGTCTCCATTGGTTTAATTCACCCCGTGGAAAGATTTGGAGCGGACAATGTCCTTGATGTAAAAATGTCTGTCTCTTTTCACTGCTTCCCTTTCGTTCCAGTTTGTTGTTGAATTCTGTTGAGTCTCGCTCCTATTGTGTAATTTTTATTTGGAACATCCACAATGACAGAGTCAGCCTAGAGGAAAAAAATTTAGCCCTCTCCCACTCATTTTTTTTAGGGAAATGAAATAATGCTCAATTTTGCACTGAACATTTTGTTGTCTTAATAACCGTGCCAGTCATTGACGCGTTAGTTTTGTCAATGCTAATTTGGGGGGAATCAGATACTGATCAATAGATTGTGCAGATAAAAAAGTGGAAGATATCAACGATAATAATAATAATAATAATAATAACAATAATAATAATAATAAAGGGGAAACCAAATTCATAATGGAGTATTACTATACATAAGAGACCGAATGCTGCCTAGCTGAACCATAACTCCACTAAGATAAAAACAGGCCTAACTCTTTGTTATAGTGTTGCGACAAAGTATATCAACAAATAAAAAATAGTTATTTACTAAAAAAACAACTGGGTTCGACAACAGTATCCCCCACATAAATATTCATTATGGCAATAATGTGTTCACTTTAAAGTGGAAAACAAACACAGCAGGGTACATTTATTTACATGTTCAAACAAATATGAGCCCAGCAACAGCAGTGTTTTGTTCGTAAAACTCTATGATGGGATTCCTCCCCCTCTCCTGTTGTAAATACTCCAATTATGTGAGCAGAGTCTCCCTTCCCCTCGGTTTCTAAATCTTTTACACAGCAAGTACCAAGTGACACATGTGGTCGCCATTTTTCTTTGTTGCTATAATTGTCCTGCAACAATGTGTTGACAAGTCCTCAGGCCTCGATGAGACTATATTTGTATGACGCATTGAGAACACGCAGCCTTAGTTTGCCTCATCCATCAGCCGTTTTGGATTCTCATTTGCAGCGGGAATCCTTTGCATTTAACTTTAATATTGCCTTTTAATCAAATGCAGCTCACACACAACCCCCCTGAAGGGTGCCTAAAACACGCTGTGATCCATGAGTGGTAGCCATCATTTCTGTCTCCTGCATTTGTCTCTCTCATAGAAATCCGTCCGTAAACTGAAGCCTTTTTAAAAGCATGTACTGTACAAATGTCATGGATTTCCACAAGAGCATATCTATCAGTAGCAACACATATCTAACAAATAGGAGCAGCTACAATATAATGACGGCATGTGGTTTCGTTGGGCGCGCAGACACAATCCACCACAAAACCAATGCTTTCAGAAAGATTTACATTTAGTGATCTTCTTATGTGGGTATAGTTTTCAATGTTGTTTATGACAATAAACATATTGTAAAATGAACAGCTGATTGTTGTGATCAGAGGCGGACTCCATTTGGAAGACACGTGCAATTGCCAGGTGCCCCCAAATGTCTCAGATAAACGGATCAATAAACACTTAAAGCCTAAACAATGTTTTTTTTTAAACAATTATTATTGTTAAAGCTTCATCAGTAGAGACTTTTTCCCCCAAAGACACACTTTTCAGTGGATGATGAACATTTATATTGAAAATCTTTAATATGGTGGGTCACATGACTGGATTTGCCTTCGACCCCCAAATGACTAAATGCGCCTTGCTCTTGCTTAATGTCATGATATTGTGCGGGTGTACCAAATGTAGTGGCCCGTTTATTTGAAGCATACTCGATCTTTACATCATATGATGCCAAAAAGGACCCAAACGACTGAGTTTGACTCGCAGTTACAAGGTCAGACTCTCCTGGAATTATTTTATTGTGATCTCTGAAGGCTCTTTTGAGTCACAACATGTGGCATACGCAAATACAGTAGAGGACTCCAACAATGGGCTGGAAAAAGTTTGTTGAGAAAGCAACTGGGGGGGGGGGGCGGGGGATAAACAGAGCTTTAAAAAAGTCCTTACCATGATGCTCTATTTTCATAACCTGCATCGAAGCCATATGTGGTTGAAGTTTCATTAAAGTATGCTTTTAACTTAGTGCATGATCTTATCACGCATCTCCTCTCCCTACACTGCTCCCTCTTTTCTTTTTTTGTTTTCCCTTCTAATCTTCCTTCCACGCTATCCCACAGTCTTCCACGCTCACCTGCCCCATTCCACAATGTGACGCAACGCCTTAAAAGGCAGAAATAGAAGGAATGAAGGGGAAAGGGGAAAGTTCACTAAGCACCTGCTTAGGGACCTACGACCACTAGGGGGCGGTAATAGTCATTAGAGCAGGGGGTCTCCAACGTTAATTCATTTGTTTAATCTTGTGTTGAATTCTCTTGTTCTCGACAAGCAATTTACGTTTGTCCTCATCCCTTGCCTTTTGCAACCGTTTTCTGTTTGTTCTCGCCTTTTCCCGGTTCTTTGTTACCAGCGTCCTTCATTGTACTTTGACGGTCAGGCAATTGTTTGTAAATAAATTTTTGTCGAAACTTCTTATCTGTCGCTACGATTGTGGAATCCGAATGCGGTCCGGAACTTTTTCGGAAACGTGACAATAAAGGCATCTGGATCCAGATACATTAAGTATACTTGATGAAATAAAATTGAGTAAATTCAATGCACCTTAGTTATACTGTTTACCTATTTTATTACTTAATCATTTACTTAGGCTACATATAAAGTACATAATCTGCTTTCTTATGCTACTTACTTGCTTGCGCTACTTAATTCATTTACCTACATTCCTTAAGTATACTCCTTACTTACACTACAGATATTTACTTCCTATACTGTATTAATGACTTTTTTTGCATTATATACCACTGAAGTTAATACTTAACGCTGCTTATGCTACTTGCATTACTTACCTTTGCTACCCGCATACTTACGACAGTATTTATTTTGTACATTTTAAATGATCAATTTATATTAGCGATTTTTTTTTTTTTTTTTTTTTTGCTGTTGTAGTATTTTTAGGCCGAGCTGCTGTATATTTATCCCACTCGTGGTATAACACTTGGAATGTTGTGGAAATCAACACTCGTCTGCTCTTGTAGTATATTTTATTTATTAACCGTATATATTATAGTCACTCTAATTCCTGAAGAGCAAAATCAACAATGGCTTGGCAGAAATAGAGCCCCCCCTCCCCCCAATTAAATTTTGGATATAGTGCCTGATGGAGACATGGGCCTGCTCTAGCAAAGGGTCGATACTGGAGGCCTGGGACATGAAGACACCCCCCCCCCCTCCTCTCCTTCATTTTTTTTTAGCCTTCCACCCCCAAGCCTCCATCCACAGTTTGTGTTACAGTGGTAGCTGGGTCCCTTTGTCTTTCCCCGCCTCATCCATCATGTCCTGTCCCCCCCGGTTGTCACCCAGTCTTGTAATTATCTCATATTTATCCAAATGTGTTTTTCCCATTGTCAATGGACACTTAGGCAACTTGTGAGCCTGAATTTCATAATTCAAGCCAGCAGGCCCACCAGAATTGTGGGATCTCTTTGATTGTACCCCGGCCCCTACTTAGTGTCAGATGTCATTATCAGACTGTAGCATCAAATGTGTTGATGAATCTTTATGCACCTCCTTCCCGACATACTCTATCTTTGCTTTCTTTAACCGTAGTGCGCGCATGCAATTTCAGTGTGAGGAAGTCGTAGCGGGAGTCAAACCCCGCTGGTGCCATGCTCGGCTCACTGTGCTGCAGAGCAGGAGCGTGCAGAGCAGCAATAGGGATGCTAATCACTCAGTGCCTTGAAGGTCTAAATGGGCCTTGAAAGCATAACTCGGGTCACATTAAACTGCACTCTCACATCTTCTTTCAATTGTGACTGAAGGTTCGTTCGCTTGGAATACATCCTGGCACATCATCCCTGCTAACATGCCTGCAGGCCCCCCGAGTCCAAGGAAAAGAATGTAAAAGCAACTTTCCTGATAATTTTATATGAAATTTGCAATCTGGCATCATTTCAAAGAATGATTTCACACCTGCAACAATATCATTCAACATTTACAGCACAAAATGTTTCATAACTAACTACAGTGTGTCAAATTTGGCATTAAAAAGAATTGTCATTGGTTGGCTGGGTGTTGTCTGGCTGGAAGTGATACAAGAAAGTGTCAAAAGAATGTAGAAGTTGTTTTAGGCCATACAGTATTCATGAAAAATGTTCACAATTATTCATGCCTTGATATTTATAGGTTTTTCATAACTTTTTCAGTAGCTTCTGATTCAAAATTTGCTTGAGTAGAACGTATCAGTTGCGGGTGACTTGCCCACGACAATCACACGTGGCTGTCAGGTTTTGCTGGAAAATAAATTATGGTGACATTTTGCTCGTTTATTCTCCATTATTAAAGTCCCATCCTCTTACTTATCCGCCTATCCTCATGAGGGTCGCAGGTGTGGTGGAGCCTATCCCAGCTGACTTCAGGCAGTAGGCGGGGGACACCCTGAACTGGTTGCCTGCCAGTCGCAGGGCAGACAGAGACGAACACCAACTGTGCTCACAATCACACCTTGGGACAATTTTGAGTGTTCACTTAACATATGGTGCATGTTTTTGGAATGTGGGAGGAAACCGGAGTACCCAGAGAAAACCCAAATCAGCTAGGGCGGAATATGCAAATTCCACACAGGAAGACCGGGAACGCAATCGAACTCTGCACCTCTGCACTTTGAGGCAGATGTGCTAACCAGTCGGCCACCGTGTAGGCCCTTCAAACCAACACGTCTTCTAAAGTTAACATACTACGGCAAAGAGTGTTGACAATACTGCTAAATTTGAACGGATTGAAAAAAAATATCGCCCAGTACATAAAATGAGGGTTCAAAATAATGAGAAAGCGTGTCCACTGTGCTGAAATCACACTTCACTGTAACGTCGATCAAACACCAATTCTACAACCTGGAAAATGGATACTACTTTGTCTAGTGCAGTGGTTCTTAACTTTGTTGGAGGTACCGAACCCAGCCAGTCATATGCACATTCACCAAACCCTTCATTAGTGAAACATAAAAATATGATTCAAGAAGTTTTCCTCCAGTTTTAAGTTGCTCTTCTTGGCATGACAAATCATGCAGATTGGACGCTGAGTCCCATCATGTTGTACATATTCGTCCGATCACTTTCTTTTTTGGCTCGACATAGTTAGCATGTATTTAAAAAAATCCTAAAAAAAATAAAAATCTCACGACGTACTATCACGACAGTCACACGTTGACGACTGAGTGAACTAAATTTCCCGCAACACTGATTGGACAAGCGATGTAATGTGATCATCTGCAGCGGGTGTGTCATAACTAATTGAAATGTTCAGTCAGGTGTGTCTTAACCTCCATGGCAGAGGCTCCGTCGAACCCCTGAGACCGATTCACCGAACCCCTGGGGTTCATTCGAACCACTGGTCTAGTGTCTTTCTTATGCCAACACAAATAAATCCTTGAGGAAATATCTCATCTGACTCTACTTTCTCTGTTCTTGTATAAAAACACAGCATCCTTGTTTGCTTGAAAGTAATTTATTAGGAAAATCATTAACCATAAGGAGTCTGATAATGAGCTTGGGTGAAAAAAAAGTTTGAATTTTAAGGTCTAAAATACATATAAAGAGAGCCTTTCATGATCCTTTTAGCTCTCACAAGATGCATGTACTCATTGAAAAGTATATCTGTCTTCTTTTAGCCTCTAATTCGCTGTGTACGCCGCTCATGTGTTCCAGTTTACAATGTTCCTGAGCAATCAACAAATGGCACAAACAAACTTCAAATGAGGTCTTGTGGTGACATTGAAGAAAGCGCCGCCATCTCCCTGGAACTTCCCCATTCCTTCCTTCTGTGTGCCTAAACCACAATAGTTGGGGGAAATCACTCCCAGCTGTCTTTGCTTTGATTTGATTCGAGAATGTGTCAATCAAGTCGAGGCACGTAACAACAAATCACATTCTCGTCACTTTTTATTAGATCACCCGCCCGACTCTTTGATGAGGATTCGTGTTGACTGTCACACGCACGCGAGCGGGGGGGCAAAATGACCTGTGCATGTCATCTCTGCTCTGTCGACCAGTACATGGAACTTGATGACATATATTGAAAACTTGTGCCGATACCGCTTGAACATTCCTACTTGTTCTTTTTGTAGTACACAGAACTTATTCTACACTGTGCTTGTGTGTGTGTGTGTGTGTGTGTGTGTGTGTGTGTGTGTGTGTGTGTGTGTGTGTGTGTGTGTGTGTGTGTGTGTGTGTGTTTGGCAACTGCTTTTATTTGAGTCCACCACAGAGAGTTTTGACAACAGATTCATTTTTGTGAGAACCGGACTCCAGTAATATGTTCCCATGGTAATTTAGAAGGAATTTTACACAAATGCCAGCGCTATCCTGATGTTTGATTTATACTATTTTCACATTTTTTCATAATCTTGTTATTGCTATGCATTGTAATCAAGAACAGTATTGTAGAATGTTATTATCCTGAATAAAAGCCACAAATTTTGGTGGAGGGGGCTGCAACAGACGAACAGCCTTTCTATTCATTGGAAGGAGGAAAAATTATTTCAGAAGTGTTTTGAGTTAGGTTCTCAAAACAAATTAAACTCTTATCTCAAGGAATCACTGTATGTTGAAACAAACTGAAGACTTTCACTGCGACAAAAGTGGTGCTTTTAGACCATTGTTCCCCATCAAGAAATTCTGAACATTTGTGGCGTCAATTACTTGTGGGATTTTGCTATTTGCGGCCGCGCTTGATCCCCCTGCCCCCCACTCTAAACTGGTTCCTCAAAATTTTTTGAGAAATCTTATATAAACTAAATAATGACATGAAATTGCTTTGCAAAAATAATCTTTTACTGACATTAAGGTACACTATTATTTTATCAACAGCCCCTGATGGTGCTGTGGGTCACTGGTCTGAATTCATTTCTCAATAAGTCACAGCAGGGATTGTGAATGACTTTCTCTCTGTATATTTGCTGACCAGTCCAAGCTGTAGTCTGCCTTTCACATGAAGTCAGCCGGAAAAGGCCCCAGCTCAACATGCTACAAGAAAAATATTCCCCATCCATCCATCCATCCATTTTCCGATGCACTTTATCCTCACAAGGGTCACGGGTGTGCTGGAGCCTATCCCAGCTGTCTTCAGGGAGGAGGTGGGGGCACACCTTGAACTGGTTGCCAGCAAATCACAGGGCACACATAGACAAACAACCATCCACGCTCACACTCACACCTAGGGACAATTTAGAGTGTTCAATCAGCCTGCCATGCATGTTTTTGGAATGTGGGAGGAAACCGGAAAACCCACGCAGGAGCGGGGAGAACATGCAAACTCCAAACAGGAAGGCCAGAGCCGGGATCGAACCCACGACCTGCGCACTGTGAGGTCATCGCGCTAACCACTGGTCCACCGGGCCAACCTGACAATGTCCCCCTCCCCCGAAATACTTGAAGTTTATTATTTTTCATCCAACTAAATTCTTGCAAGAACATTTTCATGAGTTACAGAAACAAGGTTGTTGGTTTTCAAAGAATACAATAACACCTGAGTTGTTCTTTCAAGTTAGACAGGGTTGAATGTGTTTATCCCAAAGTGTGTCCGTCCAAATACTACATGTAATTCAATTAGGTGTATCTAGTGGCCAGCCAAACAAGTGTGTGTGGCCACCACCAATGCAGGAATCTGCGTCGTCTATCCTCTCCAGTCTTTGTGTGTCACGTCGACAGTTTAAAAGCTTTTTATTTACCTTTTGCGCCATTCTTCCTGTGTGTATACAGCGCGCAGAAGAGACCGCAATGTATGTCGTGTTGGTGCGGCTCCACAGCTGGCCCGCAACAAGCATTTTTTTTCCCCCTCACTGACAAAGTGTGACACGTCAAACGTGTACCGTCGACCATGTATTCACTGCTTCATTGACTGTTGAAACCCAGAGGGAAGAGGCCATTCATCATACACAAATGAGTGTGGTGGAGAAATATGTATAATTGCAGTGAAATGATCAAAACAAAAGTGATGAACAATTTATTACATGACAACTTCAATGATCTTCGGCTATGTTATGCCTTTAAAATGAGGTGCTGACATGCTCCCAAATTTGCGTGCGCACCAGAATGCTTCTTTTCCTCAAGCTGACTGCTTTTATGTTTGCATGCCATTCATCAGCGTAATCACATTCAATCGAACTCGTATGGTCATCTTCCGAGTGTCATCTGGCCCGGCTCACTCGGAGTTTCCTGTCTTAAAAACAGTTCTCGCTTGTCTCTTTTCATTACATCTTCCACAAAAGCACACACAGAGATACCCGAGCAAGAAAGGACGACAGCAAGGCACACAAAGTGCATTAAACACATCAAATACTTTCAGAAAAGAACAAAGCACATGTTACATTTAAAAGAGACTAGGAACTTTTTTGGCTCCCTGCTGCTCCCTAAGTGTTATGTTGGATTTACCATACTCCATTTTGGAGCCATGAGAGTGAATCCAGAGCTGAGTGAGTGTTCTTAATTGCTGTCTTTTTGGGTCGATGGTAGAAATATTTAATAGGTTTAACATCCATTTTTCAACTTTTGCATCAGACCAACTCCTGAACGCGTCAAATTTGAGCTTCCCTCACCAACCCTAACCCAAACTTTAACCAACCTTAATCCCCACCTCAAACCCTAAACCCAAGAAACACACTTACTAAACCCATGGCTTGGCTTAAAATCATGGCTGTTTCTGGGCTGAACCCCGCCTGAATACACGTGGTCAAAAGTGCTCACGAGCTGATTTGAATTTGCCTTCCAGGCAGAAGCACTTTAGTTTTCAGTTCAAAGTGGAAAAGGGACATTTTACCAAATTAAGTAAAATCATTTCTTGTCATCAAAAACAATGCAGTGGCATCTTGACTTACATTTTTTTCAAAATGAATCATCACTCGGATTTTTGTTTTTTTTTTTTTGTCTTGGGTTGTATGCAGGAATTTGAATTATAAGCACTAAATGGTGGCAGAAAAGTTAACAAAAAAGTAGAAGCATTCCCAAATATAATAAGTTGGCCATAAAGTGCACTAGCACAATGCTAACACACAATGCAAAAGACAAAAGACAGGCAAACATAACTAGCATTGATGGTGCGATAGTTATAACACTTTACGCAACAGATATTTGAACACAGACGGTGCGGCAAGGGGGCGGGCACGGTGGTCGACCGGTTAGCACATCCACCTCACTTTTTATTAGGGTTCTTTTCCAGCCCCGGCCTTCCTGTGTGGAGTTTGCATGTTCTCCCCGTGCCTGCATGGGTTTTCTCCAGGTACTCCGGTTTCCTCCCGCATTCCAAAGACATGCATGGCAGGTAAATGGAACACTCTAAATTGTCCTGCGGTGGGAGTGTGAGCGCGGATGGTTGTTCGTCTATGTATGCCCTGCGATTGGCTGGCAACTATTTCAGGGTGTCCCCCCGCCTACTGCCTGAAGACAGCTGGGATAGGCTCCAGCACATCCGCGAACCCTGTGAGGAAAAGCAAATTAGAAACCGGATGAATGGATGGTGCAGCAAGGTGCCCCTTGGTGGCCAAGACGTGCACATCAGAGGGTGCCCAATGGCAAAGGGCATTGAATCATGAAATCATGAAGCACAAACTGATTCATTCTTTACATTCTATTTCATTTATATGCTACAGTAGAATACTATTTTTCTTTACAAACATGTCGGGATGATGCTACACCAGGGCTAGGGGGTGCTATAGCTGTGTCAAAAATCCGTGGAGCCCCAGTTAAGCCACTCCAGCATTTTACATTGATATTGTAAGTTATATTTATAAATTATTTTCACAGCTCTCCTATGTAATGGTCAAGCCCCATTTTAGAAAGAAAGAAAAAAATCCTGCAGCTGTGCCTGCAAACATGTCACATTTTTGTGGGGCTGGAGTGGTTTAATGGCATTTCCATTTGTCTTGCGGCATTTTAGTGCCAATGAACTACGTGAAAAGTAAGGAGCCTAATTTAAAACAGAGTTGTTCTTTGTCACAGTCTTCAGACACTATTAGGCAATTACAAATCTTTTAGGTGGGGTGCATTCATGGCACCAATAAGGAGAGTTTACTGTAGATATGGTTCTGCTGCAATGCAGGAATAATGCAGGATACTATGCGGCGGCTCAGGGTCGAGTCATCGTTTCCCAACTGTGTCGAAGTGTCCTTGAGCAAGATACTGAACCCCCAGTGACAGGGTCTGAACAAAGAACAGGTGGATCCCCAAAATGCAGACTCAACTCATGACAATAACAAAGAGATATTTATTTATAGAAAAGCGAGAGACCGACAAAGTAGTAACAGAAATCGCTGGTGATAAAAAGCCTGGTAAATCAAATGAGAACAAAAAGCGCAAGGAAAAACTGAAAACCGAAAGTCCACAAAACGAAATGACGAGTCCAAACACATGAACATAAAACTAATCAAGAATAGCTTGACGAAGAAAATACTTCCGAAACCAAAATCTATCGAGGCAAAGGCGACTATGAGCAGGAGGTCTAGAAAGATGGCACTTGAACCATGAACAAGGTTGATAATCCAAAAAAACGCTACGCGTCCTGGAAGTCCATGAATACAATGCAGCTTGATTGCATGACGCACACAGGTGCACCGCTGTAGGGTCCCGCCCAACACTCCTGCTGGTGCTGAAACAAAAACAAGGCAGAGCAGAACTTGACAAGTTGCTCCTCACGCTGCGTCATCAGTGATGAGGTAACAGTGTAAAGTGCTTTGAGTACCCAAGTTAGAAAAGTGCTGTACAAGCGAAAGCCCAATTACCAATAAGATACTTTTGTATCACTGTATTTAATTTACAATATTTGGAATTTGATGTACGTATGCTTTTCTTTGCTGAATGGCTGGTACAAATTTTGTTGTATGCTATACAATGACAATAAAGGCGATTCTGGTAGAAATCACATTCCAATGATATTGTCTGGAAGTGAGTCAAGTGCCGGGCAATATGATGCAAGTTAAAGTGATCAAATACAGTAGGATAAGTGTGTGAGGTAGGTTAAAAGTTTAAGGTATTGTTGCTGGTTCTCAGCATCAGATAAGTCTTCTCGTGTCATGGCTTGACAGTCCTCTGTCTTTCAGTTTCACACACACACACACACACACACACACACACACACACACACACACACACACACACACACACACACACACACACATCAGTGAGATGAAGCAATTTCCCCCCTAATTGCCTTTGAAAGCATGTTGAAAGAGCAACAAGGGGTAATGATAAGATAAGATAAAATACTATTAAAAAAAAACCTTTATTTGTCTCACCATGGAGAAATTCCCAATTTACAGTGGTAAAATTATGAAAGAGAAAGGAGAAGACAAAAAGTATACAAATAAATATAAATATATAAAATATAAATATAAGCATATTAAAAATGGTTGAGTGGGGGTGAGTCCAGGTTTTCAGGACCGTTTATTCAATAGCCTGACAGCAGTCGGCAGGAACGAGCGGTGCTACCTTTCGAAAGGTTGTGATGTTTAGCCCTGTGGAGGTCTCAGACCGCGACATGAAACACTTAGCTTTCCCAACAACCGGCGAACAATAGATGGACGCATAAATCAACTTCATCACAGGCCCCCCCAAGCCCTGGAGCGGCACCCCTCCCTCTACGTACACCCCCTAAACCTCTATGAGAAGCTGCAGCCCAACCCTGCGCCCTCCAGCGAAGAGAGTGTAGGCGGGATGTTCCATCTTGTGGAAGCTGGAGGGAGAGGCCAGGTGGGGCAGGTATGGTGGCTCGGGTGAGGTCACGAAACTGACAGCTCGTAGGATTAGTGCGTGTTAGAATAAAGACCGAGACGGATGGAGGGAGGTGGGAAAAATAGCCCAAATGGGGGATATAAATGTGCTAAAAAGACAAAGAAGAAGATGGGCTGGATCACAAGCTGTGTAGTGCTGCCAAAGCTCGAGAAAATGGGGGAGACAGACACACAGAGACAGCATGGAGGAATGTGGTAAATCCCCGAGCGACCCGCCAATCCTCTGGAGAAGGAAAAGAGGAATTTTTATGTGCTGCAGGTGAGCAGAACAGATAGGGAAGGAAAGGACAAGAAAGAGAGAAGACGTTGGACAGATGGAAAAAGAGGGAGAAACACGGGGGTGGCTGAGGGAATTGAAAGGAAGCGTGAAAGGTTTTTTGATTGGAGCAGACCGTTAGGGGACACGTGGGGTGAAAATGTAGGGGGAGAAAAAAAATGACACCAAATGAGACAAAATGGGAAATTATTCAGTTAGATAGGATGCTACAGGACATGCCGGAAGGAGGGTACACACATGGAAAACCATTTGAGAGCTAGTGTGAGCAAATATTCAAAAGTGTGTGTAGAATGAAGCACTCAGCAGCATGTTTGCTTTGTTTCTTTTTTTGTAATTGTTTATTTTTCCTGAGTTCAACCAGTTTTAATTCGATATCCATTGAGGGTTGTGTCAGTCAAAGGGCAATGGGCATGAATGACACCAAAATCAAAAACTTGATTTACACTACATGGTTTAAGTGACACAATTCTGATTTATGCTCGCATTTCCAGTGCAGATTCAAATATTCTCAAATCAGAATTCATCTATGTTAAGATAGTATGAACGGGATGGCAATGCATCATAATTGAACATTTCAGTAAAAGCCCAGTGCGTTGACAAACACAGATTAGATGACACACACCAAAAAGACTTTTCTTGCTTTTCTGTATACTGTATCTTCTGTATTGTATACTGTATTCAAACAGGCCACGCTCAGCTTTTTAGCGCAGAGCAACTTCCCGGAGTCTTCACGGAGACTTCAGGGTTGTCTACCGCTGACGAAGCTTCTGTGAGAGAAGCGAAACGTCCTTTTTTGCGTTTTTTTTGTTTTTTTTTTGTTTTTTACCCACAGGTACAGATGACGACTGACAGAACCCTTTCTACGATATACTGTATCTTGTATCTGTATTCTGCGTTGTTTAGCCCTGATATGATTATGTTGTTGTCATTTGGGAATAAAAACTGAAAACTGAAAAAAAAATGTTTACATTTATTCAGTTATATTAAAATTACAGATCTAGACATATTCATGAAAAATCTTGCCCAGATGGAAGTCTTCAGGTTTATCCATCAGGTCGGTGGGTGAGCAAAAAATGAGCATCAAACAACAACCTGGCGCCCATTTGAGACCCATGTTAAAATTTTTATGCAGAGCCTTTCTACAGAAAACAGATGGATGGATCAGTGTATCATAAGTCCAGTACAAATAACAGTCAAATCATGAAGAATACAGCAAGTTTAGGGGTGCTGTTTCCAAGGGCACGTTTGCTTTTTTCAAATCTCCCTCAAACAATATGGCTCTCGCATCAGCTCCTCTTCACATCTTCAGCCTGATCATCAGCCTCTGTGGAGCGTTCATCTGTCAGCAGGTCAACTCGTCAGCCTAATGAGGCAGTTACTGTACCTTGATGACTCGTCACTCATCGCCTGTCTTCTTACTGGGGGACTCTAAGGTTTAAGTGCCGTCTGGGCCAAAAATAACACTTAGCTCTCAAATGAAAAAAAAAACAAAAACATCTCACACTCACCAAAAAAGCTCACACATTTCCCTCCTACAACATTCGAGAACATCAAATAATTTGTCATGTTCACCAAAAAATCTCTAACATAGAACGAACTAACCCTCACCCAAAAAATTCTTACCCACACGAAAAAAAAACCCTTGCACCCTCCCAAACACTCATGCACACAAAGCTCTTCTCACTCACCCACCAAAAACCTGAACACATAAGAAAAAACGCTCACATACACTAAAAACCTCTCACTACCACAAAAAAATGAAATGCTCCAAAAACCCTCACACAAAAAAAATCATATTGAACAAGAAAATGCTCAAATACACACACGCACGCACACACACACACACACACACACACACACACACACACACACACACACACAAAAAAAACACAACTCAAAGACTCATGCAGATATCTCCCAAAAACTTTCACACACAACAAAATAACCTCTCACTCACAAAAACTCCCACATTGACCACAAAAACTCAAACTTCAGTTTGTGAGAGAGTTGTGTGAAACAGAGTTTTGATTGTGTGAGTTTTTTTGGTGCATGTGAGGGTTTTAGAGTGCATGTGAGAGTGTGTTGTTTGTATGAGAGGTTATTTGTCGAACGTGACAGTTTTTTGCATGAGTGGGAGACTTTTGGCGTGTGAGAGGTGGTTTGATGCATTTTAGTCTGAGCTTACTTGTGCATGTGAGAGTCTTTTTTTCAGGGGGGGGCAAGGTGAGCGTGAGAGTTTTTTAGTAACTGTGAGGTTAATTTGTGATTGTGAGAGTTAAAATTTTTGGGGGCGGGGTGGGCGGTAACTGTTATTTTTGGCCTGTACGACACGTCATACTCGCATGTCCTACTGTGTTACGTATCAGTGCGAATGTGGTGAGGTAATTAATAGCCGGTTGGCTTTGCATGAAGGAGCTCTGACACGTACCTAATGATTCACACACATGCTCACACACATACACACAGGAGCACACAAGGCTGTCTTTGTTGACTGGTGGCAGCCACTCATTCATTTCTAACTAAATGTAAAAAACACACAGCGTATGTCTAGAGCGTGTTTTCATGTACGTGTCATGTCCCAGTCAGCACTGCCCCCCCCCCCCACAGCCCCAACTTTCACTCATGAGTAATGTGTGATAATGTGTCAGCAGAAGTCACTTCCTGCTCGGCTGATGCTGCTTTTAAGGGTGCCTTTACAAATCACCAAGCTATGTTTTTCCGTTGTGTTATGGAAACGTTTCCTGAAACTGTCCTTTGTGTGAGTTTTAGTATTTTTGCAAATGAACAAGGATAGCTGTATTTGCAACCCATAATAAATAATTTGTCACAGAAATACACCCTCTTTTGGAATCACAGGCTGATGTCATTGTTTGACATCATGAGAATTCATGGCTGGAAATAATGAACAAAACAAACAAACACATGCTAACCCTGAAGCAGTGGCTGGCTGTGGATTTGATAGCTGGGACTTCAGTGAGGATTTACCGAACCTAAACCACCTCTTTATACCACCACCATGACGTCGCAACTATACAACCCACCAATACAAGACAAAAATCAAGAAATACACTGTAAAAAAAAAAAAAAACACAACTTGTATTTTTCGAGGACAAAGAAGTAATCTAAGTTGGAAATATAAATTATTGACATGCATGGCAACAATGTTATTTAGCACACCAAACCAGGCAACTTGTTTGCTCCAAAACAATTTGCAGAGTTGTTTTTAGGTAACAAGACGCAGTGGAGCCCGGTAGGACCGACAAGGGGTGCGTTTGTTCCTGCGCTGATGACGTCAATCCCTGCTGTCACAGGTCAGAGGGATGTTTGGCGGGAAGAGGAGCTTCTTGAGATCGTGACATGAGATAAAAGTGGGAGGAGGAATGATGCAGTGCGAAAGATGAAAGGGGAAAGATCGTAAATTTTCACCCGAGTAGACAAAGACAGTGTGGCATAGCCAGACCTTTCTTTGGCTTTTTTTAGGTGGGCGGTGGAGTCATAAATATGCACTGGCTTTTGTTTCCAGATAACAGCTCAAACTTTGCCCATCACCCAAAAACATATGTAAAATTGTTTCCCCAATGATCAATAACAGCACATTGTGTACAAAAGCTCGTATTTATTCTCTATTGAGTTTTTGATACAGTATTTTCCACACTGGATAAAAATAAATAAACATCTCTTAATAAATACAGTTAGGTACTGTTCAAATGTCTTGGGGCCACCACTGGCTTTCTTGTTTCATTGTGCAACAGTGATTTTGACATGCATCACAATAGTGGGGACTGTGTCATTATTTGCAGTCGGGTTTACATTCATTTGAAATTTGCTTTAACAGATTTTGTCTTATTTACGAACATTTCACAAAATAAAAGCTAACATCATCCCTCATATTATTCGTAATGATGTACATTTTATTTACTTTACATCGTGCCATACAATTCTTTTTGCTGTGCTTTCTGATTCTGTCCTAATAACAAAACTTGTTTAGTGGTCATGACAACATTACTAAAACAACAAATCTAATGATGGCCCAAGACTTTTGTGTCATAACCTTAAGCCACATTGTAAAGACACGCTGGAAAAAAAAAATCATAGATTCTGTCCGGGGAAACAAAACAAAAAAATCAAGAGGTTTTAAAAAGCCATAAATAATCACTTTCACATGTGAGTCGCAAACATACACAGATGCATACACAGATGAGTGTGTGACATGCCAGCTCCTGAGGGCAAGGCCTGTGTCCTCTTTGCGTCAAGCTTTGCCTTCTGCACACCAAACGCTGGTGCAAATGTTCTCCAAAACCCAACTGCTGTCCGTTTTTTATTTTCCGATACATGACAGTGCATCCTGCTCCCCTTGCAATCTGTCCTTTACTCTCGAATGTACTGAGGAGGCCCAAACCCACACGTGCATAACACTCTGCAGCGCAGAGGTAGTCACAGAGAGGATTTACAGGTGAGAAGAGAGGGTTTCAAGAACCTCATCAAAGATAGCGGTGGTTCAGATTTATAGTGGAGCATCCAGTTCCTCCTGCTCACGTATTAGATATAACCTCCGCCAGGCTGCGTTGTTAAAGTTCTTTTGGATCACATGTGTTTGGCGAGTCCTAATGTTCCTCCAGCCAATGAAAATTTCTCATTTGATGACCGTAAAACGATCCGAGAAATAACGGAGCGGGATGTTCGCAACGTGTTCGATCCGTGCTGGAACCTGTTCTCGCAATGATTTTTTGCATTTTACACAAACGTGGTGGAATTTGTTGGAAGCTGTCATATTTTCTCGGTTATCTGAATTTTTTTATTGTTTTGACTTAAAGAATCGTTCAAAAACGATCCCTAAATGTAACCCTAAGCGACATACACCTTCTGGAAAAGGAAAATCTGAGACCACTGCAAAAATAAAGACTTTTTGTGATTTAGCTACTTATAGGTGTCTGACCAGTAAAACAATATATTTTTAAAAATTCTATAAAATTACAACATAACCCTAAATCCCCAGATACTGTACAAACATTGACATTCACAGCATTTATTTGCAGGGAAAAATATATAAACCGACTGTAAGCAGCATGTTTATTGCAAAATACCGTGTTTTATTTGAGCATTGGAGATGTTTGTAACTTTGAACTCAGGACCCTTTTTGTAAGTGTGTCACTGCAGGGGTTTGTTGCAAAATTGTTCATATGGTGGAAAGTAATATTGACGCATTTTATGTGATTCCTTTCTAATTCTCATGAGAACAGTTTCAGGTGGCTCTTTATTTGTCTTGGTCTTATTTTTTTTTTTTTATTTTCTTGTTTGCGGAACTGGTGTTTTGAACCCCAAGAAAGGAAAAGAATTCACTTTGAACAATATAGGTATTTTTTTTCTATGAAGTGAATGCGTGAAGAAAAGAGCATGGTGGATGATGTGTGTTACGGCAAACTAAAGTTCAGTGGAACCTCTCAAGTCAAACACTTGTAATTGCATATTTTTGGTCTGACACCACCACAGAAGGATACCAGTGATAGTGATGGCAAGAGAAAAAAGCCATCGAAGTCGGAACGGAACATTCTGCAACATCGGAGTGAAGAATCAAACAAATAACTGTGTTCTGGCCTGCTCAGTAAAATATGGCTAAATTGATGATAATAGTAAAAGTTGTACAATGGAGAGTCGGCACTCGTAATCATGTCCTTATGCCTCCATGTCACTATGTCTATCACTTGTTATGCAAGCTAAGCTTAAGAATGTTTTTATTGTTAGTTATTTTTGCATGTGTATGACAGTTAATGTTAAAATTATACAAAAAACATATCGGTACAATTTTGGCAGTTTTGTGCTTACATATATTACATCAAATTGTAATAGTTTCTATGCTAAACCTGGATTCTAAATTCACGAAGCCTGCCGAAACGGATTATGTTCAATCTTAGAGGTTCCACTGTGTGTGTGTGTGTGTGTGTGTGTGTGTGTGTGTGTGTGTGTGTGTGTGTGTGCGTGTGTGCGTGTGTGTGCGAATGTGTGAGTGTGGTACCGCCACTGTCTGGTTATAGTGTACAGTGCTGTTGTACAGTTACTGTAACTGACCAGCCGACTTGTGCTTACTCAGCATTGCTCTCCCAATCTGGCCATTCTTTCCAGCACTCTTCCACTGACTCATCTCGTTTTCTCCTTCTCTTCTGCCCCTTCGTCTGCGACCTGTTCACCCATCCGGCGGTTTCTTCCGTCTCCTCTCCTACCGCACTCCTTTTGTCTACTCCCCATTCATAACATTTCTGATGAATGTTTGCTGATTCACACAAGTAGTGTGACTGAATCTGCTTTTGCTCAATGGCTGCACTGTCACTCAGCTGACCCTCAAGTGTGTGACTCTTTTCGCACGAGTGCATGCGTGTGTGTAACCACCTGCAGCAGTATTGCTGGTGATCTACGAGCCATGAAGTCCGGTAATTCAGGCCAGTCTCAGAATGTGTGCGACAGTGCAAGTGATTGTGTGTGTGTGTGTGTGTGTGTGTGTGTGTGTGTGTGTGTGTGGTGACCTGCCAAATGACCCTCATTCTCCCATTCCCGTATGAAACGAACAAATGCGTTTATGGCAGTCTGGCATCTGAGCATTTATTCGATATCCTTGATAACAATCTTAAGGTTCATGTACTAGTCCCCATTAATAAGACAACTTATTGCACTAGTGGAAAGACGAAGGTGCACAAGAAGAATGACTGTGTCTTATTACGAACATATTTCTCCTCTTCTGTCTTCCATTACTGCGTGACATTTCTGCTCCAAAGTAGGACAACTTTAGTGTGCACAGATTTTCCTCACTAGTAAAATGGAGTTGTCCTACTAGTATGCCAAATCTGTCTTACTAATGAGGACAAATGACATGCTAGTTATAGACCTTAAGCTGTTTATCAAGGCCATTGAATAACTGCTCAAAGAGCTTTCCATAAAGCTGATATCCCAAAAGACAATTCGGTGCACTAGTAAAACGACTAGAGTATAGTAGTACAATGATGTCTTACTTCTAATGGTTTTTTCCACGACGGTTTGACTATTTGTGCACACCAGTAGGATAACTTTGGCATACTGGTAGGACAACTGTATGTAGCTCGCGAGGCAAAATTACTATATTGAAATGATATTGTATTTCATGCAACCACTTGACAAAATAAAATTGAGCCAATTCACTCCAGACAATGTGGTGCTGCTATCAGAGTTCATCAGGCTACTAGTATGTGTCATAGGTCCTCTAGTTGACCATAATACTGTAACTAGTGAAGCACAGTGCACTGAAAAAAATGGACTGTGTTTCCTATATTTTATTTCGTCAAGCGATTACACAAAATAAAATCATCTGAATCCAGATCTATTTTTTAAATGGACTATGCATTTCTTTAAAACGTTAGTAATTCCCTAAAAGTAAATTCAACTACCAATTTTTTTCTGTGTAGTTAACTCGTAATGTTTAATGGCATATTAGTCGGCACTAGTAGTGTAAAAAAACATACCGAGTAAGACAGTCATTCTTCTGGTGCGCTGAGTAGCCTTGCTAGTGAGGACAAAAGGCACACTAGTACATGGACCTAAAGCTGGATATTGAATAACGTTCAGCATGAATGTGTTTTTTAAAGGCTTCACAGTCTAGTCAATGGGCAGAATAACGTATTCATAGTCCAATAAGAATTTGTTTGCTTGTGTAGAATTGATCGTTGATTTGTGTGACTTAACAATGCTAGGAACTAGCAACTACACCGAAAAAAAAATGGTGTGTTGAATTGAATACCTTTTATTTCATCAAGAGGTTGCACAAAAAAACATATTAATACTGTAAAATAATCTGGATCCGGATACATTATTTGAGGAGATGTATAGTCAATTTAAAAAAATCTGGATTCAGATGTTTTTTTTTTTTTGTTTTTTTTTGTGCGACCACTTGACGTAACAAAGATCATTCAGTTGGATTTAGTAAATTCAACAAATATTTTTTGTCAGTGTAGTTTGCAGTATAAAGAAGACCGACATGGAGCCCATCCCACTTGACTTTTGGTCAGAGGTGGGGCACACCCTGAACTGTTCGTCAGCCAATTGCAAGGCAAAGAAACAAGACAGCCATTCATACCTAAGGACAATTAAGAGACTTCAATGAACTTACTGGAATGTGGGAACAAGAGTTGAAGAACGTGCTAAGACAGACCACAGCCCACATTCGAACTCTCAACCTCAACACTGAGGCGGATGTGCTAACAGCTTGAGCACGGTGCAGCCGGCCTTATTATTATTTTTTGTTTTTAAATAAGTATTTGATTCACTGATTGCTGATTTCCCCCATTGTCAATCAAAGAAATGGAGTCAATGCTCATCCCTAGTGCAAATACTGTCAATGTTCACACTGCCCATTGTGTGTGTTTATTGTTTTGTGTCGCATCTTCTCAACCTCTCAGTCTCCTCTTGAGGCGGTTAAAGTCCTTTGCTGAACGCCACAACCAGCTCTGCAACTCACGCAGTATCCAAAAGCCTTCCACCTTCCTGGCAAAGTCGCTCATGGCTGGCCGTACGGAGAGGAGCACAGAGGACGATGACGAGGCGGAGGAGAGAAGCGAGGGGCCTCCGTGTAAGGACAGTGTCGGGGATGTGGGGACGAGCCCGTGCTCCTCGCCTGGCCTGAGCTGGTAGAGAAGAGAGAGGGTGGATGGAGACGGGTGCAGCGTAGGGGGAAGGAGGGAGCGAGGAGAACGACGTTGATGATGGGGCGAGGAGAAGTCCATAAAGAAGCTTTTCCTTCCATCCACGATGACGCCGTCCTCCTTCCTGAGCGTGTCCGTGTAATGAAAGTCAAGGTTGTAGCTGTAACCCTCACCTGCCTGAGCAACGATGGTGGAATCAGGCTGCCTCTCTTCCGCCTCTGGATCCTCACCGACGCTCAACAAGCTCCTCCCCCATCTCCTCGTACCTACCACTCGCTCCTCTTCTTCCCAGGCCCACTTCCAGGCCTCCGTTTCTTCCCGCCTCCCTCTTCTCTTCTCTCTTTTCACCTTTTCCCTCAACCCGCCGCTCCTTCCTCTGTCGGCAGGCGCCTCCGGTCGCCTCCTCGCTTTCCCTCGCTTAACATCCACGCTGAGGCCGCCCTCCCTCTCCCCTCGCCCCCGTCTCCCTGTCCTCGTCCTGGTTCTGGACCTGTACGAGTTGCTGCTGATCAGAGGCATTGGGCTATCTCCCTCCAACCCCCATTGAAGCTCACCAGATTTCCTTTCAGGAAGGGCATAGCCCAGACTGGTCATCAGCGCCGATATGGAGCCCAAAAGGCCATCCAGGCCCGTGCAGAAATGCAGCAGAGAGGTCTTGAGGGAGGGGCAGACTGTGGAGCGGGCCAGATCTCTAACAGCCGCCAACAGGACTGAGTAGGCCCTCTGGTTCTGAGCCAGGCGGGCCTGGTTCTCCAGGCCGTGCCACAGCTCCAGACGGGTGGCGGCGCTGGGCAGGGAGAGAGCCGTGCTATTGGGCCTTGGCGGTGAAAAGTCTTTATCGTTGAACGGGGGGCCGAGGTACGTCAACTATGGGGGCAGAGACACAAGCACGCAAGGTCCATGTTGAGTTGCAAGAATTTGAGATCTTGTCAAGCACATTAAGCAGAACCAAACAGATGTGCAGACCTGCTATGAACAAGACCCACAGGAGGGTCACCAAAAACAAAATGCTTCCATTGTCTGAGAAACACATATGCGCAGTAAATGTTTGAAATAACGCTAACGCAACCTTGACATATCTGCTTAAACTATTACAAATAATATAAACTGACACAGAAATGGCACAAAGGTATTTGAGGTCAATAAATCTCTTTCGAACTCAAATAATTCCCATGAGTAACTCCCCAGAAGTAACAATGGTCTGTAGAATTCATGTGGTAAAATGATTAAAAGTTCAAATGTGATTTTCTGTGTTGCATTTCTTCCCGTGTTTGTGCGAATACATCTCAGACATTTTCATTTGAGCATTTACAAAGGAATACTGACGGGTTCACTGAAAATTTATAATATACAAATAGCGTATTTACAAAATGGTAATCTCGGTTGAGTTCAACGATTTAAAATGCTATGCTTTTGTAATTTGGACATTTGTAAATATTTGAAAGCGAGCAACAGATATTTGCAGAAGGTTAAATCAATTTGAGTGCAGCGATACCTATATCTAATATTTATATTTCAAAAACTATAGACAGGAAATAGACAGCACACAAATAAACCAACAAATCACATGGATAAAATAAGCAAAATAAAACTCACGTAGACGTCTTTGATTTCCTTGAGCTGGTATTCCAGAAATTTGGTGAGCTCGTACGTGCTCTCTATTGAACTCCTCTCACTGGCCAAGCTGTGGGACGAACCCACGACGGCGACCATGGCAGCAGACATTAACATCACAAGGTGGATTTGATGAACTGTAAAGACAGCACACTCAAAAATGATTCCAAATGTTCCAACGGCAACCGTTTCGGGAGTTAACAATAGACAAATTGCAGAAGTTTTCATAATCACAACATAGATGATATGATTCCACAGCCCCTGAAATGACCCCCTGTGATAAATTCCAAACTTTGCTTCAGTTGCTGCTTCTTCATTGTTTAAAGTATTTTTTTTTCTCTCTCTTACAATATTCCGGTGTAATTCTTTGTCTCTATGGCAATGCCCTTGTCTGTTTACACACTGCCAGTGCGCTCATTTAACACTGCCAAAAAAGCTTTTTCCATTTCCATTCTTATTTTGGGCTCTCTGGCGTTCAGAGGTTTACACTAGCTTCAAATAAAACCTCACTTAGTAGCTCGGGACGGTCGGGTGAATGGCTTCCATGTTCACACACGGATAAGCACGTGCTCATATATGTTTTGAAAAAAAATAACAAAAGAACAAAAGAGCATTGAATGAACGCTTTTATATGAGTTTAGTTTTTGGAGGTCATGTGTAGTTTGCAGGACATTTGAAGAGTCAAAAAATGTATTTCCAATATGTGGATGTGCTTCATTTTACTTTGAATATATAAAGTGGTATACTTGACTTCCGGGTGTCCCAATTTATGAGTTTTTCAAGTTATGAGCAGTTACTTGGTTGATTTTTTTTTTTTTTTAATGGCTACCTGAGTGACATAAAAATAGGTGCAACTTTGGTATGTTAATGCCCTTACATGTGGGCAAGGAGAGCCACAGTTTTGGAATGGGACCAATTGTCTAACATACAAATACAAAATGAGCACACTTGTAACGAGCTGAACTGAACATAGTCAATCTGACACCGGCCCTGATGCTTGTCACTCGGCAGTGCATACATCTAACACACAAATGCTACGTTACGTACAGTATTCACAACAGTTGATTTTTGACATTCTCTTTTATTATTTTTTTGTCATGTTTATATGCAATACAGTGCTATTTTTTTAAGGGAGTTTGGGGGTGGGGGGTCTGGAATGAGTACATGTCACTTCCATTCATTTTAATGAGAAAAAATGTTTTGATAGTACATACTAGTAAAGGATGAGTACACTGAGTGAGGAGCTTGGTCTTGGAACACATGAAACTTGCAAGTCAAGGTACCAGTGTGTAATGTAATTGGTGCGCGTGCATGTGTGTGCTTCTGAGGGGACACGGAAAACTCTGCACTGCTTCTAACTCTGGTTTCCAACAGAGAAAATTGAAGCTGAAAGATGGTTTTCAACAAAAAGGGACCGCATGTTCGCTGGCCTCTCATAATCCTGCTTTCACTCACACACACACACACACACACACACACACACACACACACACACACCCACACAGAAAAGATCCTCTTACGGCTTTCATCAGCGATAAGCATGCCACCACACATGCTGGCACACATACCCGCACACGCCCACACAGAGGAATGGCGAAAACATATTCTTTCTGTCATGCCTTTGCAAACTGCTTCTCTCGAACCACATGACACAGCAGGCGGTGATTCATGTATGTAATTATGGTCGAAACATGCCACTGTTTAACAACGATTTTCGCGACCCTGTCAATTTTGGTCAGACTGACACACCTGAGGCTTCCCGTTTGCGTCACCATACTCCCCCTTTGTTGTTCCGCCCTGTTACCTCTCCCTGCTTCCCCTTCAGCCCGGCTGGTCCCCCTTCTCTGGCCCTTTTTCCCTCACAGCCCTCATGGTTCTGTCATAGCGGCCGAGCAAGGTCATATTAAATTCTTTCAATGCCAGCTATGATTTTATTAACAAGAAATGCTCTCTTGTTCTGGAGAGCTGTAATGAGTTTTACAAAAAAAAAAAAAACATAAAAAAAATATACAACAATTAAGTGAAGTATTTTTATTGTAGTTTTAACAGTAAATTATATTTTATTATTTTTTATTCAAATGTTTATTCTTGAGCACACAAACTTGTAGTTTTGCCCCAATTCTGTTGTATCTTCACCATGCAATGAGAATAAAGGCTTTCTATTCTATTCTAAATTATAATTAAGATGCATGTTATTGCAGGTGTGTTAGCACATTTTTATTATGTTAGGAAAATCAAATATTCAGTAGGTTACACAAGATATTGAAACAATTACAAAGATAATAATGCTCAGAATTCATGGACAGAGCGGTATTAATTGAATAATATGTTTTCTATGGTTGTAGTTTGCACTGTGTCATTGAATTATATAGTACAGTTTAACACATTTTCTTGTCAACCAGTCTCCACACACTGTAATTGTTTTGTCATCTTAATTTGATGTATGATATATTTGTGGTTAGCTGACAAAGTAATTGTGGGGGACAATCTGACAAGAAGATGAAAGATGAATGAAAGTCCATGTTTAATTTTTAGGGAGTAAGACAAGCAGTTTTATTTATCGAGCACATTTCATACACAGGGCAACTCAATGTGCTTTTGAGTGATGCTTTCAACATCCAATATGATGTGTTCTTTCACATAGATTCGAACTTCATTTGTGATTGAGCCAAACTGAAATGGAAATGATTTACACAAAGAACTAATTAGCACCCGCAACGTGTACTCTTATTGATGAGCAATGAATTCACTTCAAAAGTCAATCAATAGTCTCATTTGTAATTGTATATAATACTAGTTATCGATACAATTATTCAAGGAATCAATGTTAACATGGCTACTAGATATTCCACAAATAAACTTTTAACACAAGTATGTAAAGTTGAGGAGGATCACTTCCAGTGTGACATATGAAAGAGTACACTTCAGCTGTATTTCATTTTTAAGTTCAGCACATTTGCATTTATCTTTTACAACTGTCTGTTTTTATCCATTTATTCTTACGCATACAATTTTTGGCAATACATTTTAATGGATTCATTATGGAAGTGCATGTTTGATTTTCCCGTATTTAAGCGCAGTGTTAAGGTTCAAACTGCGCATAATACGTCAGTGGTTTAGAGTCATAGTAAAAGTCTCTCTTTTCTTCATTTTTATTTATTTAGGTATTTATTTGCCTCATTCTTGTTTTTAATGAACACTTATAGACCTACTGTATTTTAATTTCGGTTATGATAGTTATTTAAGTATTTTTTTCAGGTGATACTTGCTGTAAAAAGTTGGGCAACCACTGCTCTCGACAAATTGAGTGATGGATATCTTGTAATTAGTCTGACGAAGAACTACATGCGGCAACATAATAAGGGCTGATCACTTGTAACACGACCCGTTGAGCCTCCGGTCGCCCACATCAAAGTGTCTCCAAGGAATATTTTGGAAAACTCGTCGGTAGTCCCGGGCCGCTCCCACACACACACACACACACACACACACACACACACACACACACACACACACACACACACACACACACACACACACCTTAAAATAAGTCAACTGCAACAACGCCCGCCCGCAAGCCGGCAGAACCTGCTCGGATGGCCTCATCGCACCAAACCCTGTCACCTGTCAGGAGCAATAAACATCTTTGTGCCACATGTGAACGTTTGAAGACCATCAAGTCACAGGGAGGTTCCTCCTGTGGAACATCCATTAGCATCCACACATGATGGAACTAAATGGATCACTTTCAGGAAAAACTGGCTTGGAAAGAGTCCCACGCAGAGGAAGGTACACAAAGTGCCCAAAGTGTTCTGTCCGTGATGGTCATAGTTCATCGTCATTACGATATTTTTTTTTGTTTTTTTTTTCATTTTGCGAAGCCTCCTCCTCCACCGCCTGTACAAAACTGTTTTGTACAAGCGCGCATAACTAACATACCGTAAAAGCCAGCTCCATGTTTTTGTTATATAATGTTATAATGAGTGACTTCATTAGAGCTGGCGTAAGGCCAGACTTCAAGGTGAGAGCCGCAGGCTTGAGGCTGCATGCATGTACCTGGTGGAGAGTGGAAGCACCTTCTTTCCAGGGCACCAACCACAACATTCTCTCTGGGACAACTGCATTATAGCAACACACATTGGCGCGTCCCCACATTGTCCACATATGAACTGCCTTTTGGTGATGGTCTTTTTTTTATATGAAAACAAACAAACAATCACCAACAAAACACTACCGCTCGACTGGGCAACACAACAAGAAAACTTCAGCACTCACTGGTATAGCAAGCTGAAAAGTGTTCATAAAAAAGAGGTTTTATTCCTTGAAAAAATTAAATTCAATTCATAATTGCAACACTGGACATGCACATTTTGAACCCTAACAAGCCTCCTTAACAGTGGGAAAATTGTAAATAAAACCAACACTTATTCAAAATTCAATTCAAATGTACTGCGGTACCTTGAAACGAGTGACCCGCTTTACGAGTTTTTGGAGATACAAGCCATCATTTAGCTTTGAATTTGAGGTACAAGTGCTCAGTGGAACTAAACTCACTTCCCAGCAAGCAGCAATTTGGTCGATAGCCCAATTTTTCGCAAACAAGGCCACAAGCACTTTATTGCCACACTCAGTTGAAGTTTAGTCAAACTAAACATAAAAGAAAAAGAATTCCACTTGTATTTAAAACAACCACAAACTAGTTGAGCAAAATGATAACAAAAATTGCAAACACTTTAGACTGGCCAATGAATAGCTTCAGTGTTATAACCCTTAAAGCAATTGACATTACACCACAAAGAGTGGGGCAACACATCTTGACAGACAATTTAACAAAACTCACTCATATTCTTTATCCTCTATGAAGGACAACGACCATTACTGCAGCTGACTGATTCGTGCCCTTCTCCATGTATAACCTTATGCCAGTATTATGTAACCCCAAGACACACAATGCCCATTAAATTGAAGCAAAAAATGTTCGCAACAACTGTTGAATTTTATGTTTGTATGAAATATAGTATTACAGAGTGCTTTGACAAATATTTAAGTTGTTTTGGGGGGAGGATAGAATGAACTAATGGCAGTTCCATTCATTAAAAACATTTTTAAAAAATGAAAGATAAATTGAACAGATTCCTGTTCCAAGAATGGCCACTCAATGAATTTAATTTGTATCTCAAGGAACCATTTTTTTGTATTAAAAGTTAAATACAGTTGAACTGTACTTTGGCATGACAAAACAGAGCTCGCTTGCCCCTTGTGGCACTAGACCAACACTTCGAGAATCATTTCTCCACACTAAATAACACAAATAGGTTCTTACAAAATCTTGGAAGATGCTGTATTACAGGCTTCACAGATGTCAGAAAAATTATAAGGTCCGACCTCACATTCCACTCGTGTGAAAAAAAACATGGGAACCTTGATAAGCACAGCAATTTCCTTTGTTTGAGTATGCAGAAAAGATGTTGACATTTGCTGTATTATTGCTAAATGGCAAAACTATATGCTGCACGTAGTCTGTATAGTGTTCTGAAGTTTTCAACTTTTTGGATATCGCCATTGTTGCTGAACGGTGTTCTTGTGCATTTTTACTAGTCGGAGGTCAGAAACTTCAGACGTTCCCCGTTTTCTGGAATGCAACAAGGGAAGCGGCAGGAACATGAAGTCAGGGAGACACTCCATAAAAGCACTGCTATGTCAGGATTCGGAAGCAGCTCATCCACATTAATACTGACGTTGGATCACAACACTGTCTTACGGACAAAACACAAGAAAAATGGCATCATCTTCTTCTAGCCCCTGATGCTGAGTCAACGTGACTTTGTACATGGACTAAACGTGCCAAAACTTATAAATGGAAACACAATAAATAACAAAGTCTTTTCAAAACGATCACCGGATTGTGCATGAAAGGATAAGGGTTACCCAAGGGTTACCGACCCAGTGCGAGTGAGCGTTGATTCCCTCATTGACAGCAGATACATATTCTTTGAAGTATTTTTTTTTCCAGATTTGTTGTGTTGTAATATCAAAGTGAAAGAAATCCATTAGCGAAAGAGGAGCCGCTTTTGATGTCGTGATCATACAAATGCCGAGACAAACAATCAAACCAACTGGTGCGCATCACCATCAATTATCTTCTGACTTTTATCATCCTTGCCCTCATTTGACGCACCCCCATTGAAGCGGGGCCATCACTCGACATGTTTAGAACCATTCAAAGCAGAAACCGTGAGGCTCCGTGCGGACGGCTGAGATTTTTGTCCCTCGTCGTGTCTGCAAATTTAGGACTATTTTCCTTACTCGGAAATTATGTCAACACTGATGTCACGATGAAGGCAAATAACTTTCACTCACAATATTAAAGTAATCAATGCTGTTATTGTGACATTGCACGATATGTTTGTTTTTCTTTCCATTTCATTGGTTGGATCACAGCAATTCAAGAATGCTGCATAATAGTTAAATAGCACAATATGATTTCGATGCATAAAGTAACACTGTAGCAAAATAAAACAACACATCACGACGCATTCGATTTGCGGCAAAATTAATGACATGCAAATGTAATCATACTAATCTGAACAGTGTGAACAAACTGTGTCAAATGTCTTGATGTGATTCATTGTGGTTTTTGACACTGAAGTGAGGACACTGAACTGAAAATTTGACTTTGAGCATGCGCAAACTTTTTTCTCTTTCTGAGTGGGACCAAATGTGATCTGAAAATGAGTTATCGTATATTCAACTCTCTAAAAGCTAAATTACCCCTGTTGCTGTTATTTATTTTATTTTATTATATATACTTATTATAGTTATTATCTGCTGTTTTACGAACCAAAGTTCATCATCATCAACTCATTTCTTAATTGTGGCATTCACATGTAACTTCTGGGGGAACTGTAATATATAGTTCAGAGTTTATAAAACTTTATTCAGCCAAGTGACACATTTTGCAATGTCACACGAGCAAACAAAAATATCACAAAAGGCAAACACATTAGGCCTGTAGTGTGTTTGGATTAACTTTGATTCATTATTATTATTATTATTATTATTATTATTATTATTATTATTATGATTATTAGTTGTTGTTGTTGTTTAATCAATTAATCTTTTATGTACGAATTGAAAGCACCCCCATGAAAATTAGAGGATGCATCTGAAGGAGATATCCTTTAAAAAAAAAAAAAAGTCAATACTGTCATGACTATTCAGTCAGCACACAGCCTATTGTTTAAAAATAATAATTACAAATCAATGAATGCCTTGAAACTGTTATGTACAGCAACTTTTGGACTAATAAAGGTGCATGTGATTTGAGGGGCGGGCCGGAGCAGATAAAACCAGACACACAAATGATATAAATAATTGACTTCAATAATGATGGGCACCCCAGGTAATTGTACCTGTTGCCATCTTGGGAAAGAGCATTTACATGTTCTTTAGATCACTATGTGTTGCAGGTATAGATTGTATAATTGCATAAATTGGTGAATTCTGTGGCACATCTGAGTAGAATTGAAATAAAATATCAGAGGGGAGGTGAAACCCTGAATCAAAGCTTTAACATGTGTGCCATTGCGGTTTGATTTGATCCCCCGCAAGTTCGCCAGACAGGACAACGGCGTCTCAAGTTTATGCCGCAAGTGACTTGGTTCTGCGTTGAACATCGGCCGTCGCACTTCATCCGAAAGTGTACCGTGAACAAAATACTTGTGAGAACACAACCTCACCCTCCTTTTACTTTGCGTTTGCACCTTATTCATCTGCAACGTCAAAACGCAAAGTCCATTCCCACAAATCCCACGAGGACTCGTTGTTAGAACTTGGTTAGAGTTTAGCACAATGTCATAGGTTGGTTGTCATGGTTACAAGAACACCAGGAGGAACTTGTTCGAGGTCACGCCATGCATGACACCTGAGTGTGGTGTCGTTTTAAGGCTAATTTCACATCACATGTGAGGCCAATGGAAGGGTTAGGAAGGGTGACAGTTGAGGGGTCACGGTCAGTGTGTGTATGTTTTTGTGCGTGCGGTGTGTGCATGTACAGTTAGAGGCCAGATTTATGAGCAGCCTGTAGCCAATCAAATGCGCATTCCTTCACTAACTCAACACACACAAACGAGCAGGCATAGACGCACACATATGCATCCAGGGCGGCGCAGATCAGCGAGCGCACACACGGGCTGAATAATCCATATAACCAAAGCCGTGTGTCGTCACATACATTTCACTGCTCCAAACACCCACACTGGATTTACTACCACGGTTCTGAACATCATTGCCTTAGTAGATGCTGTCAAACATGAGCATCCGTGTTGTTTGCCACTTTTGACCGCGACATCCCTAATCTATGGTTAGTCGTTTTAGTTCACGCAACCTGTCAATTTCTGCCTTCCCCCCTTCCGGATTGCTTCCAAAATCTTAATGAAAAGTGAAACTTGGCTAAGGCTTCGGCCTAATTGCCTTTGCTCTGTTTTCCTTTGACTAATTGGCTCCACTTGTTGCCTTCATCCTCATCTTTCATTCCTTGCTTCCTCTTTTTCAGACAACCCCCATGCACATCCGCCCTTCTTTAAAAGCATGGGTGGGGATTTTCTTCTGTGTGTGTGTGTGTGTGTGTGTGTGTGTGTGTGTGTGTGTGTGTGTGTGTGTGTGTGTGTGTGTGTGTGTGTGTGTATTTAGTATGCCATGACCATATTTAGATTTTTATAAAAAAGGACATTTGGCCTGGCCGAGAGATACTGAAATGATAGTCAAAGATGCCATATTGGAAACACATGCAGTATGCAATATGGGTCTTGCATATTACAATATCAATATTATTGTGAATGTGTGTGTGTGTGTGTGTGTGTGTGTGTGTGTGTGTGTGTGTGTGTGTGTATTTAGTATTTAGCCCTAAATTTAGGGTGTGGAGGATGATGCAGCCTTCAAAACACATTTTATTCGGAGCATTTGTGGGTTGCATGTTTTTTGATTTTATTTATTTATGTATGTATTTATTTATTTTATAACATCCCCACCCCTGCTTTGTTAGACTGTGCAAATATGTCAAAAATTACTGTGAATATTTATACATTTAAAGAAGACTACAGAAAGTCATTTACAGATTTAAAATGTTCCACTTTTACCTTTAGAATTTCAAGATCAATTTCTTCATGTTGTTTAGGAATGTAATTACGACAATGTTTTAGAAGACAAGCAACTGGGAAAAGTTTGTATGTTTTTTTTCCTGTTTGTGCCCTTTTGCTACATTCTAAAGGAAACGGTGAATCCGTTAATTGATAAAACAATACAATGCATCTTGATTTATAAAGCGCTTTCACAACAGCTCTGCATGAATGTTTTCCTTTGACATTTTTACCACCGACTGAGTTACAGTCGGTTTATTGTGTCATCCATCTGTATGAAATTGTGAGAGGATAGCTGACACCTTGTTCGCTCTTCACAAAAACTCTCCTTCTCTCGTGTAGTAATTCAAAGGATACCTCCAAAGCATGTGACAGCTACTTAACGTGTGGTATAGCCTACTGTATGTTGACTTGCAACAGTGTTGCAGGACAGACAGAAGGTGGGTGGAGAGGATTTGAAAGGGGGGTTGTGGTAAGATTTTTTTTTTTTTTCTACGCCGAGGGGCCATGTTAATTTGGCAAAAATGTAAACAGCATGTGTAACTGTTCAAAGCGTGACCGACTCATTTTATATGTTCCCCCCTTCTTCCCCACTGCTCTCTCTCTTCCCCTCTGGGTGCCATGGACTTGTGTCAGTGGGGAGTCTGCTTGGAATTAACCCCTCCATTGCTGCTTGATATCTACACAGGCCAATCAAATATCATCGTGAACCCAACCTCTCTGCACAATCTTTCAATTGTTCTTTGTTTCGTGTGTGTGTGTGTGTGTGTGTGTGTGTGTGTGTGTGTGTGTGTGTGTGTGTGTGTGTGCGTGCCTGTGCACACTCACACACTCATCCACTCAACCATCACAATAATACATTTTGTGTTTATGCCTGCATGTTAAGTTTGTTTAATCGCCCGAGGACAGACTTTTTGTTTAAAAGCGAATGGGAATCTGTGTGTGTGTGTGTGTGTGTGTGTGTGTGTGTGTGTGTGTGTGTGTGTGTGTGTGTGTGTGTGTGCGTGCATGCGTGTGCACGTGTGTGTGACTAACATGGATCCTGTACTTTCACATATCGATGACAGCTAACGAGACAGGCGCTTAAAGCTTGCTGTGCATGACCCCAAAACCTTTATCTTCATTTTAAAGGTAATTCACAAGGCCAAAAAACTCATATCGAGTCAACCCTTTGTTCTCCTCGCTCTGCGCAAAATGAATATTATCACTCATTGACTGGCATGTTTTTATTTTATTTCTTCAAAGAATAACTCATTCTAATTGAACTTGTTGAACAAATTGTGAATATTTTCCTTCAATTTCACTTTTTTTTCTCTTCTGTCCTTTGACTATTTTGGAGTAATTTCTGATCAAGAGTCAATTTAGGATAATGGTGAGGAAAACAAAAAAAAATACTTTTACACACAAAAGGGTTCCCCATGTTATTGTATACTTCTTCTTCTTCTTCCTCTCCTTTCGGCACGTCCCTATTCAGGGGTCGCCACAGCGAGTCAGTAATTTCCATCCGCCCCTGTAAACCGTCCTACCAACTCGCATGGTCGTCTTGGCAAAAGTTTTACGCCGGATGCCATTCCTGACGCAACCCTCCCCATTTCTCCGGGCTTGGGACCGGCACTGGGGAACAGTGCACCCCCAGGGGAGGAAACCGCCCCCCCACGGCTGGGTTCCCCATGTTATTGTATACAACACTGAAAATTTCACAGCTCTTCACAATGATTGTAATTTTCTTTGTCGGTTTTAGAATATCAAAGGAAATACCAATCTGCTAGCTAAAAGTTGTGCTTCTTCTTTATGTCTGTGTTGATTTGTAGTCCTGCAAGTCATAGTAATCCACAAAAGGTTAATCGAGGCAACGGGACTCTTGTGTAGGATTAGTGCTTGTGTTTTTCCTTCTTTTTGAATATCGCTCCTCAATAACGTAGGCAATTTTGTTAAAACACAGCAAAATGAACATTTCTGTCTAAAATATGAGTTCCTAATATTCTATTATCGAGAAAACAGGTTTCAAATATGAAGGCATACCTCCACACAAATACAAGGCGGGGAAAAAAAAGACTTTTGAAATAGTTTTGAAATGGTTCCAGGTCCGTACTTACCGATGCAAAATGTCATTTTCCTCACTCCAAATTCTTTTATTTCCCTTCAGTGCTCAGGAGTTCATCAATCAGCTGTGGAACCTTTCAAGGTGCTCTCTCGCTCTTTTTGTTCCCCCCCCTTCACCTTTGAAGCAAAGGTTGCGACCGATGAGGAGGTCCAAAGCAGGTGATGTTAGATGTTCTGAGAAGCTGCTCGTCAGGATGGAGCATCGGCTCGAACTTCTGTGATCGGTGTGACACTCTCCGAGGCGACGGAGGCTTTTTGTAGTTTCTTCCTCCTCCCCGCTCCTCCTCCTCCTTCTCCTCCTTTCATCCCCTCTTTCCCATTTCTGAATCCCGACTTTCTTCTTCTTTTTAATCCTTATGGCTGATTCACCGGTTTGACGCATCACTGCTCGCCCCGGAACCACGGGACTTGTCTCAACTCATCTCCGTCTCCTCGCACGCACGCGTCATCGCAGCCTCCACGCACGCTGACTTGTGATCGTTTGATGTCTCCGCGCCACTGACTTCCTTCACCTATTTAATCAGTTTCAGAATATTTGGGAGTATTAATCCAATGAGGCGGCTGCAAAATGTTCACCTTTTACGCATGCACGCATGGGCGCATTAATCGCGCACTCATTTTCATTAATGTTCAGATTTCTAAATCTGTCATTAACATTCAAAAACAACATGGAAGACATTATAAAATACGCCCAAAACTACATTTTAGACAAAAAAATAATGACCACACGCATCATTAAAACATTCTAAAAGAGCACTTTCACAGCCTTTGTTTATCCAAAGCATGGATTTTACATTCTCAAGGAAAACCAGAAAACAAAATGTCATACAAAGTGGATACACAGGTTAAGTATGCTTGTTACATGTAGTGGAAGAGCATTTAATTCTTCTTCCTGTCACTAAGTAGCCTACAGTAGATGACAAATTATTTCTATCATAATTTTAGGACCGGTTAAGTGAACTTTTTTTATTTCCCGGCAGCCCACAGGATGATCAAATGCGGGTTGGAAATCACTGCTCTAAATAGTGACTCTAATGCGGGAAATTTTAATTTATTTTTTCAAGGCTGCAACGTCACAGCAATGCAGGGATAAAATGATTGGTATACATTTCTCTGAAATGTTTACATTTTCTTAATGCTTCTAGTCATTTCTTTACAATTATAATGATTTTCACCAGCTGTCACACAAGAGTGATTTTGTAGGTCTTATTCATCTTGCATTCTCATTGAACTGCAAAATGTGCTCCTGGTGAGGCTTCAAATGCTCCTATCCCGTGCAGCAAACTCAAAGATCTATATTCCCAAAGTGTGCTCTAACGCTGGCCGGTTTGTATTGCATTACATAGATGGACAAATTATGTGCACTGATTATAATCATGCTGGAAACAAGCCAGCCCACACACAGACCTCCTAAAAAAACGCAACGTACTTAATGTGTCAGAGTTATACAAATATGAGAAAGGAAATAACTTGTGCATGTTTTTGGCACAATAAGAAATTAAAATATGTTTTTTTTTTTTTTTTTTATAAACAGCGGGTGCACGGAAGTTGTTGCATGTGTCAAATCTGCCCTGGTTTTCCTGTGTTTCCGTTTCTATTTAATTAATTCACATGCCTGTTTTCACTACAAAACCGTGGTGTTTGAAGTTCCTTACTCTATTCCTTTTGCAAATAACAAATATCAGCATTATGTTTGAAGGACAATCCCTAATTAAAATGTGTTTTAGTTGATCATCCAAGTTATAATTGAGGCTTGAATTTGCATATTTCGTTGCATGCCTCAAATGACTTTATTCCTCCATCACCATTCGAACTTCGTGATTTGCTTATTTTTTAAAATGTGTGCTTCCATTTTTATTTGAGAAAAAAGTGGAACTTCTTCAAAGAGAACGTGGCAATGATCTGGTTACATTCCATTCGATGAGTTTAGCGACATCTAGTGGGAAAGAATCTTCACTACATCACTAGACCATAAGATGCCAAAACACAAACCTCTAAAATATATATTTTACGTGAACAAATCGTTAGTTGAATATTAAGATTTTCTATAAAATGTGTGTTTCGATTGGAATTTAATAAAATATTGATAGATTTCACAGTACAGTTGATCGTACTACCGGAAGTAATACTGAACACATTGCTGTAAGAGCTTCCTGTGACGTGGGTTAGCGCCTGACGCTACACGCGGGAAAACAGGCGGACCTGCTCATCAGATTGACAGTAGGACTTTGAAATTTTCATTCTACGTGTTAATGGTGAACAATAGGCAAAGCTTTAATTTCTGTAAGTAACAAGACGCGTTGTGTCTGTCCCGAGTCCGTTTTAAATTCATCAACTCCACTTTGTTTCCTTAGACCGGCCTTGCTTGCTTTGAGCACTCGATGTAAAGCGTTTGGTGTCTAAATGAGGCGGTGCTTGATGTCGTTTTCTTTTCACCCACATCCGGGCTGCAAACTTTGAGATTGCAACATAATACAACAGCCTAAAACAAGCGCACCTCGTGGAATTCAAGTTAGCTTAGCTATTAATGTCGCAGCGATATGTTTAATGAGCTTTGCATACTTTATTAAATGAAACGCTGCATGTTGCTCGGAAACAGTGCTAACGTGAAACTAGTCAGAGAGTAAGAGCGGTGAGCGGCCAAAATTTTTAAGAAACGAGGGTACTTGAGGAAAAGTGCAAGTTTACGGAATCATTACTCCCGAGTGTATGTGGACAATAAGCTACCTCCCTCTTTACTACTGTATTACCCCCTCTTTTCGTATTTCCCTAACGACATTTACTGTGAACATGTCTAAAATCCCACGTCGTTATGTGTATGTATTTTTATTCCGTTTGTGTGTCTGCAGAGCATCAGCCTGTTGCCGAGATGGGAGACACACTGGAGTTCAACGAGATTTACCAGGAAGTCAAAGGCTCCTGGGTAAGTACCGTAGTCAAAAGTCTCCTTATCGACGAATAGACACATATTATGATGTTATCTTCTTTGAATGGATTAAAAGTTTTAATCCATTTCAACCAATACTTTGCAACCAAACATTGGTTGCAAAGTATTTGTTTCCAAGTGCCGTAGTCTCCTGCATATCCACGGATTCACCAATCTTTTTACTCGCTAGTTATTTCCTGAAAAACGAAAATTAGCATTTTGTGTTCTTTTTGACACTTTCTGCTCCAAAGAAGTGTATATTATAATAGTAGTACATTGGTGTCTGTGAACTATGTTTAAGTGATGCATCTCGACTGATAGACAAGATTTACTTGTCGAGGAGAAGCAACATTTAGGTTGGGTTGTTTGCAGAAGTTGTTACGGGAGTCCAAGCCGTACTTACTCATGAACTTTTAATGAATTTTTTCCAAAATCATATCTGTAATTCCTTCAAAAATAGGCTTCATGCTGTTTTGTGCGCCTCCGACTTAAATTTGAACAGAAAATAATGTGAATTACACCACACATACACGTAAAACAACCATATAGCTGTGCCTTAGTGAGGTCAGTTTATCTTAATACAAAATGCCATTGACCAGCTAATAAATAGCAGTGTTATACCCCTTGAAACAACGGAACATAAATAGTGGAGCAACACTTTTCCACAGATCATTAATAATACTTGGAGTCATATATCTTATTTCCCCTCTGCAAAGAACAACTAATTTTACCGTGGCCTACTGAGGGGTGACTGTCTTCGTGTAGTATATTCTATATTATACTGTCCCCAGGTGGCCAAGGCATGACCAATGTCCACTGAATTAAAGGGAGAAATGTGGTTCAAAACTAGGGCCTGACCGATTAATCGGCCACCCCATTTCAATATGCAAAACAAATGTCGAGTATAATAGCATACATTGAGCTGTGGCATTGTGTGCCTTGCGCGAATTTGATCACGAGTGTTCATTTGTGCATTCACGTGTCACTTGTGCTATATGTTCCAGAAAAGAGGCGCGGAATTACTTGTTTAAAGAAAGGGAAACGAAACACTTCATTTCAAAAGCAACATTGAATGACAGCAACAATGTTGTTGTCCCACAATTCCCGCTAACTGCCGGTCCATCGAGAAGCACACAGCGACTCATGAATTTAGCTGCCTTCTTTGTGCCAATGACAGCAGCATGCTGCACGGTGCGGCGTTCGCTTCCCTTAACTTTTAATAGGCTGTTGGGCTCAACGGTCAACACCGCGCTCCCCAACTGGGGGAGACCCATGTTTGATCCCAGAGTTGGGTGGTAGCCACGTAAAAAGAATGTTTTATTTTTATGGCTTCCTTTATATTAAACAGTCGAACGCCACAGCATTTAGAAGATTCATCATAGTTCGTGATGGTGGGCCACATCACCCCAAATTTTATGTTGTTCACATTGCTTAGGATCGATCAGGCTATATGCCAATTTTTTTTGGGTTGCTCTTTGTCTTTCACACAGATAGATATACACACACTCGATTCACTATGTAACATTGTATAAAGTTATGGGATTTTTTTATTATTATTATTATTATTGATGGCATCAGCTGTACAGTTAGATCGATAAATAAGTATGGCTACACACAGACACATGCACGCACACAGACACGGCAACCACAGGCAAGTCTGACGAAATTAAATTCATTAAATACTCAATGACATGTTTATTTAATGTTGGCACTCTACAGCTTATGTATACTCGTCTGCAGTATTTCCAATACAACTGAATGGTTTGCATGCTGCACACTTGGCACCTCCCACGAAAATCGCAGTGACGCAGATGAGACCGTTCATGAGACCACCCAGGGTGCACAATAAACTATTTCTTTACATTGCGGATGAATACAAAAAAAAAAACCTGAAACAGACCTGAACATTTGCCAAAACCAAAATATCGAACATAACAAAAGGCGCATATGTTAACTGCGTTTTAGTTTGGCGGAAGAAAGAGCAGCAACGTAAAAATAAAGTGCATTTATTGAATGGTTTAACTTTTTTTAAAATGTGATGAAAAGTTGTAAAAAAGAAAAATTCAACATTACCGAACGCCTCTTCCTTGGAGGGAGGCACTTGACTGGCTTTCTGCTTCCATTTACTTGCAAATGGAAACACGTCTATTATATATTATATATAATCTCGATCAATTGTCAGGCTGCAGCATCTGGCCTGTCTAGGCCGCCTCCAAGCCCACTGGACATGCAGCAAATAATAATAATATGTAGACCTTTAACCTCTTTAGGTATTGTAGTTTATTCTCATCTTGATAGATTGGATCTGTTTGTTATCTTAATATTGGTTAAAGGCTACATTAAATAAATCCAATCAAATGTTCAGTTTTTTTCAAGGTTTCGTCGACACACACCCAAGGGGTACTAGAAGATAGGACGGTAAAAATACTTCCATGTTATTGGCCCGTCAGCAAGCCACTATTTTTTTTTTTTTTTTTTTGTGTGTGTGGCCCTTTCTCAAGGTTTCTCATTTTTCTCCAGCTGTTTTTGGTGGGGTTTTTTTGGTGCCAGTAGCCATAATCAAGTAATGCAAATATACTTACAAAATAAACCAAGATAAACTTTGCTGGTCCTCGCATTCTTCGTGCAGGATGAACTGAAAAACTCAAGTGTGCCAGCGGAGGTTGAGCTTGTCTTTCATTTTCTGAATAGGATGCCGGACTCTGGTTGGCATAGGCTATGCTGATGTGATGCGATTTTGTCAGGTTGGTTTTATTTAGCTCTACTTGAGCAATACGGGGCAAAACAGATACGTGTGTGATTGCCCGTAGGCTCGAAGGCAAGCGCGTCCCATCCCCATACTCCTCCTCCCCATCGCCTGCTGCCATTTTATGCCACAACACGCCATCTGCATTGACTCTGTATGGGATCACGTCATGCAAATAGTGCAATATGTGTCTGGTGTAAACCTAGCATAAGATCTCCAAAAGAGTTGAGCATTAGCTTTAGTAATTTTTCGAAAGACCCCTGTGCCTTTTGTTTTCTCTGCAGAATGATGGCCGGCTGCGCTTCAGCAAGCAGAACGTGGTGTACAAGAGCAGCAAGACCGGAAAGGTGGACAGCATCCCGGCAGGTGAACTTAGCCTGGCTCAATGGCGACGTGTGTGTTTAGGTCACGGAATCAAGTTGAGCACCAGCACGGGACACATCTACAAATACGACGGCTTCAGGGATACGGTGAGTGTCCAATTACATATGCGAATCAGTTCCATAGGCCCTACAGCGACATTTAGAGTGGTCTGACGGCTGTTTCTGTGTTAATGCTTGGCATCGCTTCCTCTCTTGGGAACCCCATAGTGAAATGTTTCCATGAAATAAATGTGACCTTACTTGAACAACAGCTCCAAACGTGCTTGTCTAGTGCTGTATTAATGAATGTGGACTGTAACACAAGCGAGGGGGATTCTTAAAAATTACTTATGTTGCCGTTTGGTTCAGGGATTTTTTCCGTCAAGATCTCGGTCAATATCCTTCTATTAATTTAATACTTATCATCCTGTTTGGGGGGGGGTAGGCGGTCCTGGTTAACCTTTCATTCACAGGTCTGGCGCATACAAACAAACAGACAGAAAGGCAGACCTTTTACACTGAATGGGCAACATACAGTAGAGTACCTTGACTTGAGAGTGGAATTCATTTCGTTACCAAGTCCATTGAAATGCCCCATTAATCCATTACAGCCCCAATATAACGCCAACATTTTTTGTTACATTTTTACTGAAGAAAATACTGTATTATAAATTGTGAATACAAAAACTATTAATTGTTTCAAAAAAATAAACCAGTTTAATATGGTAATTAAGCTGAAAGTTTGGCTCACACCATAATATAGTTATAGCTGTCAAGGGGGGTGGCCAAGTGAGTAATGTCAGGAGCCTGGACTCAGTCGTGTTGGCTGTTTACCTCGCAGTTAGTTCGGTGTTTGCATCTTCTCCATGCTCTGTGTGAAAGCTTTCGTTTTGTGTTTGTGTTTTGTGTGTGTTTTACTATTTGTCCCATTTCATAAACAGGTGAAAGTGTATTGGCAACTGTTGGGTTTTTTTTCCCCCGTTCCCTCGAGCGGCGGCATATCTGAAGCTTGCCCGTAACTGGGGTTGCATAATATACCAAAACTAAATTACCGCAAAACCTCGCCTCATTTAAAAAAAAAAAAAGAACTTGATAGGACTGCCTCCTTCATACAGTCGCTTTAGTGTCCTTATGTTGTCTGAGTAATCTCTCGAACATGTGAATATGTTTTGATGGTATGATGTAATATTCTGTCATATTTGGAAACGTCACAGTACTACATCCACATGAATATTGCCCTGGCGCTATATTTTACACACAAAAAAAAGTGAATCGAATTGAAATCGCATTATCTGTCAGAAAATTCACAATTTAATCTTTTCCTGCAATCGTTCAGCCCGAATAGCAAGTATTTTGACTTCCATACTGGTACTTGTGTGCGGTACAGCAGTTAGCAAATCGTCCCCCAAAAAACTAAGGGTTCTTGCTTTAAGCTGTTTATCAGTCAGTTGTGGAAAATATGCATTATTTGTACGTTGAAAGTGAGCTCGCCCCACACAAGAACATTTTGACACGTTTCAACTAGGCATTTTCTGTGGTATCATTTCTGTATCGGTGTATGAAAGTCATTTTGGTATCGAGATTGACAACACAAGTCACAAGTAAAATTTTGGCTTGGAACACAAAGTAAAAAATCGAACAAGCAACAGCTCAAAACCGAAAAAAACCTCAAGCTAGAGAAGAACATGCAAACTCCTAGCTGAGATTCCAACCTAGAATTCTGTTTTTGAGGCGGCGGCGCTAACCGAAGCGCCACTGTGCTGCCCCCATGTGAATGAGTTGTTGAAAAGTCTGCTTGTGTGTGTGTGTCAGGCCCTAATAGGATTAATGAAGGAAAGCGGCGCTCGCACATGTGCTGCATAAACAGCGTAATCATGGGCTCGTGTAAGTCAGTGTTTATATCGGTTCACTGAAACAATTTGGCAGAGACTGCCGTGGAGGGGGAAAAAAATTTTTGTTTTTATCTCCCTGTGTGTTTTTCTTTTCCCTCTCCCTCGCTGCCGTGCGTGTACAGAGATTGTCAGGATGCCAGGGAATGAGTGGAAAAAAGGCTCTGGTATAACCTGAGGTGGCGTGAGCAGCGTCTCCTGGGGTTAATCAGACCACTTTTCAGAGATAAATCCTCGCGTCGCTGAGCACCGGAGTGTGATGTCATTGTTTAGTATCCCTCAGCCAGTGTCAGTAATTGGTCGATGACTGCTAGTTTGGCCTCTGGCTGTGTACACTCTGATGTGTCGTAACCTTAGCGCGATGTTGAACGTGTGCCTGAGAGCAGCCCCCTTCTGGACCAAGCTCGCCTGTAAACAGTCGAGTAAAAATGATAACTGTTTTGAACATTTACACACAGTCTCTCTTTTTGAATGCCACGAATGCAGTACCTTGTTTGCATTCAGAAATGTAACGTGTTCTGGTTTCATTCATTTGAATGCTCCAAAAACTTGGTTTCCCCATTCTTACACCAAAATGAAATCATTAGAAAGGAGCTTGGAGCATCCCATTGCGTGTACAGTCAGGAGGAGGCGAGGGGCCTGGTTATATCGTACCTTACACACACACACACACACACACACACACACACACACACACACACACACACACACACGGCTAGTTTGAAAGCAACACGAAGGGAGAGGCGGAGCAATTGTTTCATGCTGACCGTATCTATCCATCCATCCATCCAAACATTGGAATCTTAATCAGTAGACATCAGTCTGGACTCCAGTCTGGACTGAGGTGTGTGTGTTATTAGGACAACAACAACGGTGACGACACAGGGATGAACAGTCAAAAGAAAACGGTCATCAATGCGCCCGATGTGAAACACTCACATGCTCTCCTTTTAAACATTTGCCTTGATCAGCATTCACAAATGGACTGATGAGTCTCATGCGCGCGCGCGCACACACGCACACACACACACACACACACACACACACACACACACACACACACACTGATTACAGGGGTTGTAATAAGCAAGCGGACAAGCACATATCCAGGTGTGTAAACTCTTTCCCACAGTCTCATTCTCTTCTTTCGTGCCTGCCACAATCACTTCCACATGTGATGAGGACAGTGCCTGGATGTGTGCATTATTAAGCCGCGTAGGAGGACAAAGTAGTTAGATGGATTGATTATGCTCACCCTCCTGTGGACCTGGAAGGCCTGAATGATAGGCATGGTTTCAACGGCGTCAGTTTAATTAGTCCCTCCAGCCCATGTCCACTTTTTTCTAATGGGTGAGCAAATGTTTTGCTAAGCTTTGACCCATGCATCACTGCAGGACATTTCTAACTACAGATTATTCGTTTGTTTGTCTCCCTGCATCAGGACTTTGAGAAGATCTCCGACTTCTTCAAAGCAAACTACAGCGTGGAGCTAACGGAGAAGGACATGTGTGTGAAGGGATGGAACTGGGGAACAGCCAAGTTTTCTGGTAAAAACACGACATGACAATTGGCAGTCATTCTGGATTTGCAGTTGTTTTAGTGCACATAACACGGGGCACAGTTTGAATCGAATCGTGTTCAATTTGCATATATATGCACACTTGAATGTATTTTTCTCAAGGAAATCAGTTACGTAGTTAAGTTGGCAACAAATTTGTACTTTGCTTTTGGCGCACTTCGTAGGGGCAGCCCAGGATAAAAAAAGCATCTATTTTTTCCTTTATTGATGCATAAATTGTTCTTCCACTGCAGGGCCGCTGTTATCATTCGACGTGAATGACATTACAGCCTTTGAGGTCCCGCTCTCCAATGTGTCGCAGTGCGCCACAGGCAAGAATGAAGTGACCCTGGAGTTCCATCAGAACGACGACGCCGAGGTCTCGCTCATGGAGGTCCGCTTCTACGTCCCGCCAAGCCAGGCGGATGAGCGGCAAGACCCTGTGGAGGTGGGACGGTTTTTCCTCCACCGCTTTCTCTGTGAAGCCATTTAGCAACTGTGCTGAAATCTCCTGTCGGCCTCCTGTTCAGGCCTTCGCCCAGAATGTGTTGTCAAAGGCGGATGTGATCCAGGCCACGGGAGATGCTGTGTGTATTTTCAAAGAACTACAGTGTCTTACGCCCAGAGGAAGGTAAAATAGCCACAAGCCTCAAATGCCATTCAGAGCAAGGGTGGGCAAAGTAAGGCCCATGTTGTTCTTTCATCTACAAATGACTCTTGTCTCTCAATTTTAAAAATCAAATGTTGCCCTTCTGTGTGTGCCAGATACGACATCCGTATCTACCCGACCTTCCTTCACCTCCACGGTAAGACGTTTGACTACAAGATTCCCTACACCACCGTCCTTCGTCTATTCCTGCTGCCACACAAGGACCAAAGACAGATGTTTTTTGTCGTAAGTCTGCATTTTGCTATCGAGTGCTTTTCAACCTAATTAAGCTCCCCCTGAAATATAGAAAATACTCAGGGGTGAGATGTTGCCAACCTTATTTATTCTTACATGGCTTTTCTTTGTGAGCCTCACATATGCTTCTTGTCTTTTGGTGTAGATCAGTCTGGATCCTCCCATCAAGCAGGGCCAGACACGTTACCACTTCCTGATTCTGCTCTTCTCCAAAGAGGAGAACATCAGCCTCTCCCTCAACATGAGCGAGTGAGTTTGTTCTGCAATTATACTCGACAGACACTTCATGATACACACGAACTGCATAATAACACGAAAAATATCATAAATGCAGTATGATTGACACTGCAGGCCCAAGTTTTATTCCAGTCAATTTCTGTTTCCATTTTAAGTGGCACATATGATATTGGCTGTGACCAATACGGCCGTGTATGGAGCGCAAAGCAACACACGTTCACGGATGCCCCAAGTGGACAAAAGTGTCAATACCAGGCAGTGACAACATAAAACTAAACACTAAAATATAAGTAATACAAAAATGAATCAGAATCACCTTTATAATCATTGCACAGTTTAAAAAAAAACAGCACAATGACATTTCCTTCACATTTCCACTTTAAAAATAACACCAATACTCACATATCCATTTACCATGTACCCACCCATACATAATTTACCAATTCATAACGAAACGTTTATCAGTAAATAATGCCTCAAATACTTTATTAGTGAAAAATAGTTAAAACCGCGATGTATCTCAAGTAACATAATCACAGCGAAGCGCGTATTGCTCATGTTAACTGTTCTGTAAAGCGCTTTGTTACAGCTGCAGCTCTTGTGAAAGCGCTCAATAAGTAATGACGTATAGCATTCTATTGTATTATAAAGCCGTATAAAAAGATATTGGACATTTTTGATACTCATGCGTTGGATTTCATTATATTAAATTGTGTTGTATTACCTACAATAACATCTTTTCTTGTGATACCCTTTTTGGCTCTCAGTACACACAGCTGTTTGAAAGAGTTTTTTCCACTGGGGGGGAGCACAGTTCTCATGGTTGACAGATATTTCTCCTGCTTGTCATCAGGGATGATGTGGAGCGCCGCTTTGAGGGCAAACTGAGTAAGAACATGTCGGGGTCTCTCTACGAGCTGGTCAGCAGGGTGATGAAGGCCCTGGTCAACAGAAAGATCACCGTGCCTGGGAACTTTCAGGGGTTCGCACCAAAACCCACCCTTCCTATAGACACATTTTTTGTTTTTTAATACTGAATAAAATAAATGTTACCTTTGCCACTTCCTTCTCAGCCACTCTGGTGCTCAGTGCATCACTTGCTCTTATAAGGCAACCTCGGGCCTCCTCTATCCCCTGGAGAGGGGCTTCATCTACGTCCACAAGCCCCCCGTGCACCTGCGCTTCGAGGAGATCTCCTGCGTGAACTTTGCCCGAGGCACCACCACCACTCGTTCCTTTGATTTTGAGATTGAGACCAAGCAGGGCAACCAGTACACCTTCAGCAACATTGAGAGGTAACTTCATGAGTTCTTGAGGGATTCCAGTAGTCAAGAATAACCTACCCTTACCGAAATAGACACTTCTCACCAGAAGTTACGTGGCCCTTGTTTGAAATTTCAGGACAAACCAAGACCTTTACATTATTGAAACACTCAACAGTTGGACATGTGCATTCGAAAATTTGGATAAGTTCAAATTAAATGCAAATGTCACAATGCATTTTAGGTCCATTCTTTAAAAAAAAAAAAATCACCTTCAAGCCACCCTCACTTGTTGAGTACAAGAAATAAGAACCCTCAAACTCCTGATGTTGCCATGCGTCTTTCATTCTCCATCTTCACATTGGCTTATTCATTTCTTCAGGGAAGAGTACGACAAACTGTTTGACTTTGTCAACGCCAAGAAGCTCAACATCAAGAACAGAGGTTTCAAAGAGGTAACGCGGTCGCCCTCTGTGCCAAGACGCTCTTTTGTCAATCATAATCCATTCCACTTAATGACACTTGTCGCCCTCCCTTCTCCTTGTACTTGTGCGCGTGTGCTTGTCCCTGTATAGAAGAAGGTTCGTATGTTCGTCTCGTGGTTGGCGTGATTTGTGCTTGCATGGCGTGCTGACCGAAATCCAGCCCAATATTGTTGATTTACATTTTGGTTGGGTGTGATGCAAACATTGCTTTTGGATTGGGAAAAATTCATGAGGTGATTCTTTGCTAACATTGGTACCGGGAGGGCTGCAGGCGTGTGGCAGATAACTACATGTGTGTATGTCTGTTTGTGTGTTCGCATTGTGCAGATTTGAGGCCTGGGGGGCTTTTGACGTGCAATAACACAACACAACACAACTGTGGTCGGAGGCAACACTTAACACCTGCAGTTTGACACATTACAGTTTTTATGCACAAATGTTGCTGGCCTGAAAAAGCACTCAGGACATTTTTGCTGAGGAGCGTAATTGTAATAGAACTGAACTTTTTTCTTTTTTTTTTTTCCCATGCACATACCTCTTTTGACCTTTAACATTTGGGCGTGGGAGCATCTCCATGGGAGTGGTGGACTATGTAGGGAGTCTACCTTTTTTTGTAGGTGTTCTCTAACCAGGGACTGTGTTTCCAGGGCATGAAGGGCAAGATCGATGAGTACAGCGACTCTGACGAAGACAAGCACGATGCCTACTTGGAGCGTATGAAGGCTGAGGGCAAGATCAGAGAGGAGGGTAACGACAGCGACGATTCTGACAGCGGCAGTGGTGAGTTGACGAGCACATGATGTTTTGAACAGGGCCGTCAAACTAGTTTTCATTGCAAGACACTTATTGAGGCCCTCGGGGCTCAACGGTGAAACAGAAATGTGTAATCGCTTGGGGTCTAATTGTATGGCAGAAATCGGCGTTCCATACGGACCTTGGTTCACATTCAGTACAGTTAAGGAGCAAAACACAAAGGAAACTGCTCATCGTTTCAGTTTCATTATCTCACTCTCTCTTGTTTCAGTTGTATTTTACGTAAAAATTGCCTTTGAGTGGAAAAGTGACATTTCGTATTTGTTAAAATGTTGCAGTATTTTGCCCAGTTAAAATGTACATATTTTCGGCGGAAGTTGAAAGGATAACATATTTAACTTGTAGTAACTCAAATATTATTAGAACTTGATCTTTTATGGAAATAGAGACCTATTTAATTACATTTAAATGAAACATCTCCAGGTTCAACTGCTTTGGTTCCATCTGAAGAGCCCATGAGAGATTGTTTAAAAGTTAAATTTTTACATATCATACGGAAAGTCACGACGTCTGCTAGCCAGAAGCAAAGATGCACTGTTTGTTCACAGGCTAGGTGTGTGACAGTTATTCTTGTTGACTATTACGCGATATGTTTTGTATGCAAACCTTCATCAGCACTTGTCACATTAAAAAAATATATATATTTGTATTTTTGGGGGGCGGTGGGGATACAATATTAAGTTGGACTGAGACTTTTGTTGACCTTTTCTGCTTTAGATGAGTCTTTCAACCCTGGTGAGGAGGATGACGACATTGCAGAGGAGTAAGGAAAACCTGGACCCCCGTGCGAACACGTATCTCGCTGTTTTCACCATGCAGACATAACATTTTGCCTTCCACCGTCAGGTACGACAGCAAGGCGTCGGCCAGCGACAGCAGCGACGAAGGCGAGGGGAGCGAGGATGACAGTCCAAAGAAGAAGCAAAAAGTCGAAAAGCCCAAAGTGGTGAAGGAGAAAAAGGAAAGGAAGCCACGCAAAGAAGTAAGAAGCAGGAAGTTGGAATGCTGACAAATGTGTTTGCGCTAGCATTTAACAGCAGCAGTCACATACATTTTTCCAACCGCCGCAGAAGAAGCAGAAAGACAAAGGTGGCCCCAAGCGGCCAATGAGTGCCTACATGCTGTGGCTCAATTCCAGCCGTGAGAGAATCAAGTCGGAAAACCCCGGAATCTCTGTCACAGAGATCTCTAAGAAAGCCGGAGAAATGTGGAGACAGCTGGGCAAAGATGAGAAAGAGGTAAGGAATGAGAAGGAAGGACCAAGGATACATCGACTGCGCTACTCTGTGGTTTGGTTGGTTTTGTTAAAACAAGATCATTTTCTGGCTCGAGATAGAAAAGTCAAAGCTTAACTGAGCATTGCTCATAAAATGACCCCACCTAATATGAAGCAAGCTTAACAGGATAAGTAAAGTGTAACACAGCAATAATAATAAGTCATGTTAACCCATCAGTGTTAGCTAATGTAATGTGGACTACTACTGCAAAGTAGTACCGAATGCAAAAGTCACCAATAGATACCACTCACGCAGTCATTCGACATGCAGATAGTTAACAGCCAGCCAACTCAACACCCCCTTTCAATGACGCCCATGTCACTCACCTAGCCAGGCTCCTGCTCCCTTTTAAAGCCATCTGCGCTCAGTCAGATACTGAAGTAGAATAAGATAAGATAAGAAAACCGTTATTAGTCTCGCAATGGAGAAATTCTTGTGAGCATGTCTGCTCCTCACATGCACCTCATTGCGTTTAATAGTGCGAAACCAATTTTTATCCAATTAATCTGTGGCACAATCAGTAGAATATTCGCAAAATATTCGATAGCTGCAGCCATATCCTGCTTAATTAAATCGACATCACATTCTGTTGTGCTGTGCTCCGTTTTTGGGTGTCAGAACAGACCTCTTGTAAGAATGTTATCTGTTCTTCAGGAGTGGGACACGAAGGCGGGAGAAGCCAAACGGCAATATGACATTGCAAAGAAGGAGTACAGGGAAAGCGGCGGAGGAGATTCTTCCATTTCCAAGAGGTAAGGCTTATAACCTAGCATGGCAGTCGGGCTACTTTCTTCAACGTTTCCTCATATGACCCCTCTCTCCTTTCAGGGAGGCCAAGAAGTCTGCAGGCAAAAAGGACGACAAGAAGCGAAAGTCCTCCGGAGTAGACAAGGAGAGGGAGCGCGGTGGCGGCAACGAGAGCTTCAAGAGCAGAGAGTTCATCGAGACCAGCGAGAGCTCGTCCGACTCGGACCACAAAAGCAAGTCCAAAAAGAAGAAGAAGAAGAAGGAGGTGGATAGGAGCGTCGATGACAACACGCATTATCTCATCCAATTCATCTGTGGCTTTCTTTCACTTCGCGGAATTGTTGCACATCATCTTCATCGTCTCCGGTTCTAAATCGCTTCAGAGTAATGTTACTGTCCATGAAGCCAAAACAGAATACGGTAAAGCAAACCTCAACTTGGCCTCGGATCATAAATTTAACTGCTTCGCCACTCAGAGTACAGCGCTGCCTTGACTTTGAGTCTGAGTTTAATTCATTCAGTGACCACGATCATATCTCCGATCTTTATCCATTGAAATGAATCAAATAGCGCTTAATGCGTTCCCGCTCTTCTGCTGTGCCCACCTTACCCACGGGGGCAGTATGATGCAGGATCCCCGCCGTACGTGTATAAACAATTATTGTCGCGCTGGCGCACACACTTAAAAGAAAAATGTTTATGATTATAAACCATTCTGGTGCTGACTAGCTGCTTTGCTTTCATTGTTGCTCAAATGTCATTTGTTGCCTTTGTTTTTGAACCAGGAATCAGAAGAAGAGGAGGAGGAAGAGGAGGCTGCATCCACACCTGCGAGCTCAGAGGAAGAGTCTGATTAATCTCTCTCTCTTTCTCTCTCGCTCTCTCTCACACACACACACACACACACACAAACCATTTCAATAATTTGCTCAAGGACCGGGCATTTACACTCTTCATGTTGACTTCTCACTACCATGCTGAAAACAAAGCTAATTCGCAAAGTTGTAAATTTGGCTTTAAGACTCAGCACGACGTGCCCGACTCTTCAGTCTCCCAAGATCTTTCCTCAAAGATGAGCATTCGCATTTTTGATGTTTTCTTTTTTTCCCTCCCTTTGTCCTTCCATGAGGATATCTGTGGTAGTTTTGTAGCACTTGATGGTGCGGTTCTTAGTTCATAGTTTCCATTGTCATATTTCCAGGCTTGAATAAAAATATTTTTTTTATAAAAAATGTGAATGTTCTTTCGCTGCACCGAAACATTCATCATCCATTTTCTGAGGATTAATTTAGGAGTTTTATGGTTGCCTGTAATTCAGTTCATAATCAATGACATGCATGGCAGGAAATAACCGCTACAGCAATCTCTTTAATTGGCAAATCAGTCATCCACACCCATGTTCTATGATGCTAAATTGACCTCTTTCATATTGCGTGGACTTGTACTGTAAACACTGGACCGTATTGCTTCATTGACGTGCACTTCCCTGTCGTTGCACCTGCCAACATTACAATGTAAACCTTGTCACTTGAAGTCTTAAGTCGGTCTACGCTCTGTTTCAATTTGCCAGTTTTTTACTAAGAGAATATGGTCGGGGTGGGTTCCAATCTCCACAAGCTGAGTAATATGAAAAAAATATTCGAAACACCTCAATATGGTGCCATTAGTCTGTACAGCAATATAAAGTACAAAGCAATAAAAACAAATCAATTAAGTCATTTTATCATAGAATCTTCATGTGTGGTCAGGTCATTTTGTAGGTGGCATGGTGAGTTAGTGGTTCGTGCATCTGCCTCACAGTTCTGAGGTTTCGCGTTTCCCATCTCCGCTTGTGCCTTCCTTTGTGGTGATTGCATGTTAGCCCCGTGCTTGCCCGGTTTTCTCCAAGTCGTCCTGCCACATCTTAAAACATGCTTGTGAGTGACTGGCTGTTTGTCGATACAGTATATGCCCTGTGGTTGACTGGTGACCAGCCCAAGATGTGCCTCTCCGCGATAGGCTCCAGTCCAGCTTGTGACCCCAATGAGGACAAGCACTTTAGAAAATGGATGGCTGGCGGTCATTTTGCATTCTTTCCAAAGTTAACACGAACCCATTTGGACTGTTCCATCACATTTGGGATTCCCACCCTCCTCCCTGATCTTCACTTTTTACAAACGCAGCTCTTAAATGTTAAACCACATTAAAGGAAGCATCCGGGTAATTGATGTCTTAAGATGCCCTTGCCTCCATTACAAAATAGCTCTTGCTGAGTTCCTCCCCTTTGGAAAAATCCCGCGGGATTCCTTTGCACTATGGAGTCGGCGCATCAGGCCATATTAACCAGGCAGGCGGTTTGCGAGTGTGCTCTAACGTCGGGTAGTCTGCCAGCGACACTGGCGGTGGTGGAGAGGTCTGGTTTGAAACGGGAGGATGATGATCCCTAAGTACACAGAGGTTTGTTAAAAGGCAGCTTAATTCAAGGTTCACGAGATTGGTTTTGAAGATGCCGACACTCTCCCGCGTGTGTGGTTGGCCTGCCACCGTTCTGACTCCAATTTCTGTGATGAGTGGTTCTTCCTGCACATCCTGTTGGCTGATGTCTTGAGTGGCCTCCTCCTGTTTATCATCACTTTGGCTGCCTGTTGTCACATAATCACACTGTCACTTCCGCTGTCCTCCACTTTCATGGCTCATTTCAGAAGAAAGACATGAAAAATAATGTGAAGGATAATTCAATAAAATCAGCATTCCATGGGGAAAGAACATTGGTTTTGTGCAGTCTTTCCCAACCTCAATTGTGTCAAGACACAGTGAATATAAAAAGTCTTCATACCCCTATTCAAATGCTAGATTTTAGTGATGAAAACAAAATACATGAATACTCAGAATTCTTCTCACCATTAATGACATCTACAAGACAGAGCAACAGGAGTGGTACAGTAACCCCTCGTTTATCGCGGTTAATCGGGACCAAAACCACCCGCGATAAACGAAAATCCGCGAAGTAGCG
>NW_017805744.1:976039-979424 GCF_001891065.2 Hippocampus comes
CATCGGGATTCTGAAAATTGCCTTTTTTTTTTTTTTCCCCCCTAACAGGTAGTTCCGTTTGCTTTTGCCCAGAATGGTGCTAGTCTACTCGAATGCTTTGATTTCCAGTAACTTTCCAGTAAATCACGTGGTTCCTAGTTGAAAACAGCAGAGTATTCATTGCATACTTCGGTAGTGTACAAGCAAGTTCGTGGGTTTTTTTCTGCTGTTATTTTGACATATAAAATGCTTTGGTATGTTATAAGGATTTTTTGCTCTTCATAAGGATTTTTTTGGTAGTTTATACAGGTTGGCGCTCTGAAAAGTTGACAGGTATGCAAACGGTCCGCGAGAAGCTGCGAAAGTCAGCAAAACAGTGAGTCACATAGAGCAACATATACAGTACTGTACTACATGTATATGAAAAAAAAAATTATGAATATGTTTGAAAAAATCCGCGATGCACTGAAGCCGCAATAAACGAACCGCGAAATAGCGAGGGATCACTGTATTTCAAAAATCTTTTATGAGATGAAGTAAAAACGATTTTTTAAATAATTTTTGATTTATCAATTAAATTAATTTGTTGATTCATCAATGAATCCGATTTGAAAAAATATTTTCATGTACAGTATATCCCTTTACTCAAAAACAGAAAATTAATGCAAATTGAATCAAAAATGAATTATGATTTAGATACCTGTTTGGTCCGGAACAATGTCAGAAAATATTCCAAAATATTAAATTAAATAATATGTGTTTTCCAAAGTTAAAGCAATGTTTTTATTTATTTGGAGGATTCAACACAATGGTTTGTCTCTTTTCACGGAGGACTACAGAAATTAAAATAATCCACATTTGCAAATACCTTGCCAAATACAACATAATACCTCCGTTTTGTATGACACAATGTTATCTGGTGTTCTTTTTTTTTTTAGTAGTGGTGCAGTTAGAGACACTGACAGAGCTTTTTTGTTTGTTTGTTTTTTTTCAAGAACAAAGCTGCAGACACACGCGCACACACACACACACACACACACACACACACACACACACACACACACACACCCACACACACACACACACACACACACACACACGCACACACACACACACACACAGACATCTCCTTCACTGCGCTCAGTTCTCCTGCGGGCAGCGTCAAAGCGGCGGATTTTTACTTCATAGATTGTTTGGAGTGAGGGGCAAGCCGAAAGATCCTCCTAAATACGTCTGCCTCGCCTGAAATAAAGAAACCTCCTCGCTAAACCCCATCGTAAAAGAGTTGAGGGAGCGTCAGAAGGGTTCGTGACAGGTTTGACACGGCCGAACGACTTCAATTCAAAGAGAAGTTTAATGAGCGTAAAATATTTTGTGACAAGTAAGCTTGTTCCCCACTGGTTGCATTTAAAGAGGTCATACGTCAGTCGTGTGATTTCAAGATGAGAAAAGTCACGCACGTACCCAACAACTACGTAGCAGCGTGGACTCTTCACTTTAGCTTGCACAAGCCGATAAATAATGACGTAAATGGATTGAACAAGCATCTAAATAAAGCGTCCTCCCCAATTAACATTCAATTAGCGTGAATGCCAGAGCTCGAGTTCCTCTATTTGATATGTTTAATGCTAAAAAGCCAGGAAGAGTTTCAGCACAAAAAACATGATGTGGAAAAAAAAACAAGTCTGAGATGAACCACTACACATTTTGAGTTGATTAATTTGTTTATCAACTAATTTTTTGTGATTAAAAAAAGTAAGGAAAATACGGAAGAGAATTAGGGCCAATGAAAGAAAAAAAACCAAAATTGGCAAGATTCTCACTTTTATCTAAGAATTCTGACTTAAAAGTGAGAATTCTCACCTTGTAGGTGGTGTTGTTCGGTGTTGTCTGGTCCATTCATTTTAATGAATACCAGGAATCCTGATGTGTGTGTGGAAGGTTTACGCAGAAAAGCCAGGAAACCTGCCATACACACATCAGGATTCCTGTTGTGGCCCTAAAATTTCTATTTTAAAAAAGATAAAAAAAAATGCACTTTGTCGGTGGTGGATTTTCATCAATTACGTGAGTCTATATTTGGAGGGGAGAGGGGCTATTTTCAGCAATTATGTAAGATAAATCCAAAAACTATGTAACTGAATAAAATTCTACTTCTCTGAAAGAGCTCCCCCAAACCCCCCATTTTTTCCCCATTTTTGGGTCACAAGGGGATCCTCATGTGTGTGTGGAAGGTTTTCCAGCACCTCCGGACCTAAAAGTCGTTTTTTTTCAGCAACTTGGAAAAAAAATTCTTTTTCAACCCCCGAAAGTGTATTTTCTTTTATTGTTTTTTTTGGGTCGCTGACCACATTTTTCTCATACTATCACAACTTTTTTTCCCCCTCTTAACCCAAAGTTGTTGTTTTTTAAATCAAAACATATGATTTTATTCTTGTAGTATTACAACTACAGTCTCATACAATGACATCATTCTTGAAACAAAGATATCCTTTCTTGTGATATTGCAAGTTAGTCTTGTATTTCAAATGATGTTGTTTCAAATTTTCAATTTGTTTTGCAATGATGACCGTAATTCTCCAGATTGTCAGACAGCAGTTTCTTTCCATCACGTGCTCTGATCGATGTGGACTGAAGTTGCACGAGGACAAGGGCTTGCCTCATTACCAACGAAAACACATGTCATTTGCATATGGGCTAAAAACAAATGTGTGCATCAATGTAATAAGTTTCACTGGGTCACTAAGAGGAAGTCTAATGGTCTACTTTGGGTCTCTCGGCCACCCTTCCTATTAGCACGAACGTGTTTGGTCACGGATCGCATTACAATGAACTGACCGCAAACATAATGGATCCATTTAAGAAATGACACAGTCCAACTGAACACACACATACACATACGCTATGTACACCGACTTGCGTCACATTATCTCAAGCATTAAAAATTCTGCTGGTGCTCATGAGTGGAATGAGAAGTGGCCGTGTCGAATGTCGCTGTTATTGACAATTATGCTACACTTTGTAATGCAGTACAATGCATTTAGAACGAGGGCTTCCGAGGGCCTGCGCACTTGGATTCCAATTTATTTTATTTGTACTTGTGCATCGCTGAACTCTACTTGATGTGTTACAAGTGATGTTTAATGATGATAATTGAAGTGTTTGGTTTTGTCATAATGATCCATTTAAAGAGGTTTTATGTTCCAGGAAACTCTTCTCAATACTAAGATGGACAAACAGGAATTGATTTTTTTATTTCATTCTGTGGATTGCAACTCAAGGGCATTTGTAACTCATTTTTGGAGGTGCTCAATTGTACTTTGTGTGTGTGTGTGTGTATATGTGTGTGTGCGTGTGTGTGTGTGTGTGTGTGTGTGTGTGTGTGTGTGTGCTGGTGTGTGCGTGG
>NW_017805744.1:980241-980611 GCF_001891065.2 Hippocampus comes
GATATCGTGATCATAGATAAAGGGCAGAGGAAAGCCGTTGTAGTGGATGTAGCGGTCCCAAGTGATGGAAACATCAGAAAGAAGGAACACGAGAAACTCGAGAAATACCAAGGGCTCAGAGAGGAGCTGGAGAGAGCCTGGAAGGTAAAGGTGACAGTCGTGCCTGTGGTGGTCGGAGCACTCGGGGCAGTGACCCCAAAACTAGATGAGTGGTTGCAACAGATCCCAGGAACGACATCGGACCTCTCAGTCCAGAAAAGTGCAGTGCTGAGAACAGCAAGAATACTGCGCAGAACCCTCAAGCTTCCTGGCCTCTGGTAGAGGACCCGAGCTGAATGGGGCGGACACCACCCGAGGGATGAGACAAGGA
>NW_017805744.1:989851-1031176 GCF_001891065.2 Hippocampus comes
CAGGGTGTGTGTGTGTGTGTGTGTGTGTGTGTGTGTGTGTGTGTGTGTGTGTGTGTATACATATATGAAAAATGTGTGCTGTGCAAATGCACACACTTCCACTGGGGGATTTGTGGTGAATGAAAAATGAGAATGAGGACAAAGAGGGAGGGACACTTTCTTCCCCTCATTTGCACAGAGGAAGGGGAGGTCCAGCAATGGAGTGGCAGAAGTAGAGGGACAACCATCAGCCACATCTTCAATAAATCTCAGCTGAGCCTGGGTCAGTGTTGAACGTAAGCAAGCCGCATCTTTTCCATAGAAATCCTCCACTGAGAAATATTGCTGGCTTCGGGCATGACCGCCATGGTGTGGGGCTGGGTCACGGACTTCTTCACCTACGAGACCACCAAATCTGTGGTGGTCAAGAGCTGGTCGGTGGGCATCATCAACAGGATCGTGCAAGTCTTCATCATCGCCTATTTTGTCGGGTGAGTGACTGCTGGTGTGCTGTCACCAGGAGCAGCAAGTTTACAGAGAAATTGTCATTTCGTGTTGAAAAATCACATTTGAATAAGTGAGAGAAGCGCAACGTGTCAGTGCTGTGACAGTTTGTACATGGAACTCATATCAATTTTAGTTTGACAACGTTATTTGCAGGGTTGACAAAAAAATAATGACGTGGACATTGAAAGACAAAATAGGTTCACATTTGTTGTCCTTTGGTTGAAAATACACTTTAATGATGTTTAAAAAAAAAAAAAAAAGTAGGGAAACATGAAGGAGGCCCGGTGATCCAGTGGTTCGCGCATCAACCTCACAGTGCAGAGGTGCCGGGTTCGATTCCAGCTCCGGCCTTCCTGTGTAGAGTTTGCATGTTCTTCCCGTGCCTGTGTGGGTTTTCTCCGGGTCCTCCAGTTTCCCCCCACATTCCAAAAACATGCATGGCGGGCTGATTGAACACTCTAAATTGTCCCGAGGTGTGACTGTGAGTACGGATGGTTGTTCGTCTCTATGTGCCCTGCGATTGGCTGGCAACCGGTTCCGGGTGTCCCCCGCCTACTGCCTGAAGACGACTGGTACAGGCTCCAGCACCCTCCGCGACTTTTGTGCGAATAAAGCGGATTGGAAAATGGATGGATGGATGGATGGAAACATGAAGGACATTGATTCACGTCACAATATGCAGTGTACTACATCATAGTTAAACATTTTACGGTACGTGTGACAGACAAAATATTCGAAATAGACCACAGTATAGTACAGTAATACAGCATAATTGCTTCAGTCATTTTTAACAGTATTTTTGGAAAGAAGAAAATTATTTTGTTCATATGTACAGTAATATTCTATTTTGTCCGAGTCTTCGTACGTCGGCCTGGCTTTTTGTAGGTGTTAATTTTAATGGTTGTTTCCCTGTACCAGGGGTGCTCTACCCTGGTCCTCAAGGGCCCCTATCCAGCCTGTATTCGATGTCTCCCTCCTCCAACACACCCAATTTAAATGGATGACAATCCTGATCATTTGAATTAGCTGCATTGGAGGAGGGAGGCATCAAAAACAGGCTGGAGGTCCCCGAGGCCTGGAATTGGACACCTCTGCTATATACAGTGGACATCTGGTATTCATGGAGGATCGGGACTGAAAAGGCCTGAAATGTTTAGAGGAAAAAAATTTATCTAAAAAAAAATATAGATCTAAAAAGCAGCTCACCTCCAAAGTGAGGAGTGCACATGGGCTATAGAAAATAGATAGACAGACGGTTTGATTAAGTGAACAAACTTCAATCAGTTCAGAATATTGTGACAGGTTGCTGTGCTACATAGTGATGTGGTTTGTTGTGTTTGAACATTGATGCTCTGTGCAGCTGGGTGTTCATCCACGAGAAAGCCTACCAAGTGTTTGACACCGGCATAGAGTCATCCGTCATGACTAAAGTGAAAGGTTTCGGCTACCATCAAAACCACCTCATGGATGTGGCTGATTACGTCTTCCCCCAACAGGTATGAAGAGCACCCAGCATGCAACATGACTTTATGGGAAGGCAAATCGTTTGATATAGCTCAAATTATTTCCGTTGGATGGGTGCCGGTTTAGCTAATGTGTGTGTGTGTGTGTGTGTGTGTGTGTGTGTGTGTGTGTGTGTGTGTGTGTGTGTGTGTGCGTGGGGGGGGGGGAGTGGGTGGCACGTTGTGTGTGTGTGTGTGTGTGTGTTGCAGGGTGCAGCCGTGTTCTGCATCATGACGAAACTCATCATCACTGAGAATCAATTCCAAGGAAAATGTGGAGAGGTGGGACACCAATTTGTTTTCACTTTGTCGTGTCTTGAAATCTGTACTCATGATACTCTTTCGGAATGACAAGGTGCCCGATGAGCCCAAACAGAGGTACAGTACTCAGAATGCTTCATGTCATGCAACCGTCACTTGTTTATTCTCTCCACTGGCTTCCCAGTTCATGTCTCACGAGTCTCTATAATTAATTTATATCATAACACCCGGTCGACACATTTTGAATGGAACCTCGAAAGTCAAAAACTTGTATTTTAGTTTTTTTACATTACCTCTACAGAAGGATACCAGTGATGGCAACGGAGAATAGTCTGGTGACAATTATGGAAGTGGAATCCAGCTAAGATGACAATAATAATGCTGATGTTCCTTTTTTTATTTATTTTTTAATCAGAAGTACAAGTAAACTTTTTTAGATTTTTTTTCTTTTTTTTTTATGCTGACTCCGAATCTCTCATTTTTCTCAAGCAAATCCGTTTTTTTCAGTACTAATAATACAAAAGTGAAGATAATAACAATAAATTAATTAAGCATTAGATTCAGCACCATGTGGAATTTCTTTTATGAATCATCACAGCTGTAAATTACAATGCATGGTAAAATCCTATTGTGCAGGTTTTTGTCGGTCAAACTTAAAAACAACAAAAAAAAGAAAATGTCTCCAAAACCTGCTGTGCTAGAAAAACAAGGTGTTTAAATCGGCATCAAAAATACCTCAAGGGACACATTAAGCCATCTCTGATTAAAATGTGTTCTTGCCCAGTGTAATATTTCGGTCACATCATGAGAAGCAGTCATGTTCAACTGGTGGTTCTCATTCTGGTTGGCTCACTGACAACAAATCACGAATAAATAAAAAGATTTAATGTGGCCATGATGCGATTGTTATGTGCCTTCTCACCTCATGCTCTAAAAGCAGAGATGCGCTAAGTCAGGAGTGTCAAACTCATTTTTGTCACGGGCCACATTGCAATTATATGCAGCCTTATATGATCAAGATGATCAATAGACACAACAAATTGACAGATAACTCAACCTATGTGATCTTCTATGCTATTTTTGTCAAATAAATTTGCTTGGTTTGACCAAATGAAACCGAGTTCTGTGTCAACCGATTTAAAGTGAGCCCAACACAAATGTGTCTTTCCGTGTTTCAGAATGGGGAGAAGTATAGCTGTAAGACAGATGACGACTGCGAGCAGCATATTGGTTCCATCCTTACAAACGGTAAAAGCATGTTTTCTTCTTGTGGGAAGGACGACAGTGCGACCTTCAAGGTCGAGCCCGATCGATTTTGTGATGGTGGTTGCCTTCAAAGTTGTTCTAGATTCAAAACAATTTTCCTATCAGAGATTTGGGATGTAAAGTGCTCCCGGCTCAATTTCATGTCATAATAAAACCTTTTCCTTTAATATTTTAAGGGATTTTTTTCTCTTTTTTTCAGTTTTAATACGGCTAGCAAGATTTGAATGGAGCTTCGCTTCACGAATCCCTCCTCCCCCGAGTCTCTGACCAAGTCCGTGATTGTCAAACATGGTCATTCATCATGGCATGCCATTATCCAAGTGTATACTAAATGTTCAGTTTGAAGTTTTATTTTTTGGGGGATGGACAATTGAAAATTGAAAGGAGTTCATTAACTTACCTGTTACGCAGAAATGTTGCTAATTTCCCATCGCTTCAGAATCCTCAGCTGCCTGAGGCCTTTTCATTCTGCTTCTTTTTGCCATGTGCCCACTTACTAGCAAATGAGGATTTTTTTTTTACAGAGGTGGCTATTCCAGCATAGAATTAGCAAAGCTCCTGGTCAGTGCAAGGCTACGCTTGGGGCCAAGAGTGCACGTCAAACGACTAAAATCTTGTCCGTCCCGACTGTTGGCTGTTTTTCCTCGGGTGCAGTGTTTTCTGAATGATCTTATTAGAGTTTTAAGACTGGCCCTGAGAGGGACAAACAATTTTTTTCCCACAGTTTATTTTGCTAATGTCATACTGTTGGGGCAGACTGACAATTTTAACAAATATGAAGTGACTTTCATGAAAATTGCATGGGAAAAGTGCCCCCTTAAGCGGATGAAATAAGATTAAAATTGGAGCTGTTCTCACTCCCTCTGATGTGCCAGGGAGGATTACTGGTCTTTGTCTTCACGGGGGGAACGAGTCCGAAGGTCAGTGTGAGGTGGAAGGATGGTGTCCGGTCGAGAACGACACCATCGTGATGTGAGACATGTCACCCAGATGCCCATAGTCGAACATGCGCTTCGCTCCGTTCTCACCCCGCTTCTGTGCTCCTGCCCCTGCAGTGAACCCATGTTCGACGCGGAAAACTTTACTATCTTCATCAAGAACAGCATCCGCTTCCCCCTCTTCAACATCACCAGGTAGGTCGCACGCACTCGCCGCAGACTCTATACGGCTTTGTTGCCTCGTAACCAAGTTTGTTATTTCTCCCCCAGAGGAAACTTTCCATCCTCCATGACGTCTGAGGAGATAAAGAAGTGTAAATACAACCCTGAAACCAACCCCTTCTGCCCCATCTTTCGAGTGGGCGACATCCTGAAATACACTGGACAGAATGTGGCCGGCCTGGCTACAAAGGTCTACTTTAGATTCTTCTTTAGATCTGTCGGTGCTCAAATGCGGCACGGCAGAAATGTGGTTATCACATCCACTTTGCAGTTCTGAGGTTGGACATTTGAATCTGGGCTCCGGACTTCCTCTGTGGTGTAGCAATTTGCCTTCTGAGAATGATTTTCCTGCATGTTTTATGAAACTCTGTATCATATAATTTTATTTCAGAAATTTCAAAAAATTCCCTTTTTTGTTATTTATCGAGATGCACCTGCTTGCAGTATTTGTGTTCAGTTGTGCTCTGCTTCTGCGCTTACCATATTTGCATTGAATGCACTTACAGGTCCTCAGTAATTACAGTATCCCATCTCTCTCCTTTCCAGGGTGGTGAAATCGGAATAAACATTGAGTGGAAGTGTAATCTAGACCTAGACATTGAATATTGTGTACCCAAGTACTCCTTCACCCGACTGGATGCTCCTTTCGCCAAGAACGCCGTCTCCAAGGGGTTCAACTTCAGGTTGGTTGCTCATTCTCTCCCACTGTCATTCCCTTTCCTGCCTCATGCAGTCTTTCTCTTTGCATAGGTTTGCCAAATATTTTAAGATGCAGAACGGTACTGAATATCGGACGCTCCACAAAGCTTTCGCCATCCGCTTTGATGTCATGGTCACCGGCAAAGTGAGTTGAAGGGTGGAGTTTCTTGTTTAAACTCACATTTGATCACCAGGGTTTGAAGGAGGACTGTGACCCGGGACTGTGCAAGTGTGCGAGTCTATTTTTAGACTTACATTTTATACAGTGGTAACTCGTGATACGAATGACCCCACTTTTGAGTTTTGAGATTTGAGGTGCTCGGACAATGAATAATATTTGAGATATGAGCGCTGAATTGTGACTGTGAAGTCAACTCAGCTCACTTTTCTTTGGGACTTTCTTCAAAAAAATCAGCTTCAATCTGTGTTATGCCCCAGTTGAATTTTCCTGTCAAACTAAACATAAAACAAAGAGAATGACACTTTGTGTATTGCCTTTTTTTCCCCTCTCTCTTCCTTTTTACTTGAGGATGTTGTGCTACTAATCTTCATATCTTCCCAAGATTATTTGTGTGCCACTCAGCAGTCCTGCCAGAAAAGTTAAACTGTGTAAGACTTTGAATGCCTTATTTTTTGTTTTAGGCAGGAAAGTTTGACACGATCCCAACATTAATCAACCTGGTCGCTGCCTTCACTTCTATTGGACTTGTAAGTTTCCCAATCATGAAAATGATTTTTTTTTTTTTTTTTACGCTACCATCATCTTCACTTAATTTTCTGTCTTTGGTAGGGTACAGTTCTTTGTGACATCATCCTCCTGAACTTCCTGAAAGGAGCAGAGCAATACAAAGCCAAGAAATTTGAAGAGGTAAAATCATTCCCTTGAGTTCACAATGTCCTGTGATCAACCACTGTTTTGCAATTTTTTTTTTCACCTACGTCTTTAGGTGTCAGAGGCTCAGATAGAGGCTCAGATAGAGGCTCAGATAGAGGCTCAGATAGACGCGTCCCTCGCTCCGAGCCCGAGCAGCCAGATGTCCATCAAAGAAGTTATGAAGAGCTCGTGCGACTCTGGAGCCCATTCTCTAGCCACTGCTGACCAACCTGTGTGACACGGAGATGATCGAACGGAACCTCTTGCTGTTCCCACCAATCATTAAGCTTTTTCTGACTGTGGATTCTGCAGTTTTTGTTCAATAAGCTTAAGGAATTGTGTAAAGACGGACTGCACTGCAGAGCAACTTCATGGAGTATTTATGATAAGCAAATCTAGAAGTAAACATTGAAGAGCGACGGCCGCAGGATTATGCCCTTTGGTTGAGCCTCGTTAGCCTTGTGTCTAGCCATGAAACTCAGAGTGGAAACATTAATTCATATTTAAATCTTTTTTTTTTTTTAATCGTTGACTCACAAGATAAACGAAGAAGAACAAAATCATACACATTAATTTTCACCCACCCATTTTTTAACCCACCACCTGAAACACACCACAATTCTAAAACAAAACCTCTGCTCACTGCAACCCTCAAAATCGGTATTAAAAATAATCTTTGCAACAATATGTTTAATGTGGCCCCACTAGTCTAAACATGACCTTCTGATTCATATTGTGTTGGTAGAATAAAATTTAAGCAGATTAATCCACGTTTTCATCCATGTCAGGGGGTTGCCATTTTGACATCATACGGCACAGGTAACATTCAAAGAGTCACAAAGAGCAAATACGTATTGCAGTGACAATAAAATTCTTTTCCTGCGGCACCCATATTTCAGCATAACTAATCTCATTATTCCCCAGTTTAAAGGCACACTTCTCCAACTTTTGCCGATTCAGTTGGGCTTTGTTGGAGCTGTGTCTATTATTGAAAGTCAGGGAGTATGCATTATTGAATCATTACAGCTATAATTTCATTGCAAGTGACTCTGTTTTGTCACTACAGTTAATGATGGACCACCGCAACCTCCACAATATTGCAGCTGTCTCTTGTTTGCTTTGCTTACATGAGCTATAGTGAGAAGAAATGTATCACACATATTTGTAGTAATTTCTTTCCATGGTACAAAATAAATAGTAAGTTCTTTGTCCTCGTCTTTATCGTGTGGGGTTGTGACAGATACTGTATAGACAAGAATAAACTTCCACTTCTTTAGACTGCACTTCTGTGCGTGCGTGTGTGTATGTGTGCATGTGTGTGCGTGGTAGCATTATAATACATGTTTGTCTCACTTGAGATTTCCAAACGGACCATTATTAGTCACTCTCTGATTAGCTGAGCTCTAGTGTACCAATTTCCGTTTCCAATGTATTGTCACGGAGAGAATTTCTGTTTATTTTGCACATCCACAATTTCATTTCAGATACTAACCGAATTGTCTGTTATAGACACACCAAACGTCGAAATGGAGCCTTCCTCCTTTCACCAAGCGGCTATTAGATCAGCTAAGAGGCTCTTTATGGCTCTGTTTGGGAATTAGCCAATATAGTGACTGTGAAGGGAGGTCTCGGATGAACTGACAGCAGTTAGCCACATGGTTTGATGATCACAGCAATCAATATCATGCATGTAATGGAAATGGCTATGAAGTACTCGAACTCACTGAATGCTTTCTCATGGTCATTATCTAAAGCCAACCAAAAAGGCAAGGACACAAACATAAAAATAAATCAATAAATTTTTAAAAATGACCTTTCAGCTTTCCCTCACTGGAGGTAGTTTGGATTGCAGATGGTTGTCGGACTATAAAGGGCAAGGAACTATATTTCCATATATCGAAATCAAAAATTCAGGTGATCTAAAGACGTACTTTAATTTGAGCGTTTCAGGAAAGGCCCACTCATATTTGGTCTGTAAAAGATTATCAAAACCAATTATCGTGTTTTTTGTCTGTTTAAAAATTTTTAGTTCCTCCACGATCTGCTCGGAAAACAATTGTTCAAGTAGCCTACCACACAATATAACAGGACACATTGGTGGATGCTTTTCTTGCCCTAATTGTGTGGGGTCTCTCAATTTTAAAATTTGGATTATCCATTCAGCCATCTGAACCATTTATCCTCGCGAGAGCCACGGACGTACTACACCCTCAACTGGTTGGCAGCCAATCGCAGGGCACACATAGACAAACATCCTTTTGCGCTCACAATTACACACAGCGACAATATGGACAATATTTACTTGATTTCCCATTTAAAGAGATCAATGGTGGATAAATTGGCATCTTAGGGTTTTAGCCTAGCCGTTAGTGTTCAGGATTTTTTTTTTTTTTTATTTCCTGTACCTTCCTATATATTGCTGCTGAAATAATGCAAATTTCCCCTTTGTGGGACTAAAATAATCCAATATAATTTAATCTAATCTTTTAATAATTGGCCAGATCAGCAGGAAGGTACAGTGTTAAAAGGGTTAGGTGTTATTCATTGCTTCATGAGGTGTGGCTCAAATTATCAGTTCCACCCTGTGGGTGTGACTGCCAGACATAATTGTTCAACTCAAACGTTATACATAAAAGTCAGGCTGCATGTCTTACCGTCACATTTCATGCTGGGAATGTGGACTTCGCAGATTTTGGAAAATAAGCGCCTTTACTCAAGACTGTGTGTGCATGGTACTTGCTGCTTTGTCCATTTTCTATACCACCTATCCTCAGTAGGGCCGCAGGTGAGCTGTAGCCAATGCCAGTTGATTTTGGGGGAGAAGCGAGGCACAACCTGAACTGGTTGTGAGCCAACCACAGGGGGCATCAAACATCAGAACCATTCGCGTTCACATTCACACCATTAGACATTTTTAGATCTTCCATTAATCTACAATGCATGTTTTTTTGAAACGAAGAAGGAAGCCAGAGTATCTAAAGCCCACAGGGAGAACATGCAAAGGCTACACAGGAAGGGCCGGGCTGTGATTCAAACCTACAACCTCTCGACTGTAAACCTGACCTACTAACCATTAGGCTACTGTGTTGCCTCAGTTCCAGTTTGAAGTTTAAAAAAAAGTAAATATGGGTTTAAATATTTTCAAGTAATCCAATTAGTGCATGGCAAAGGTTGTGAAAGGTACAACTAATCAAACAATACCTTTAATAAATAAAGAACGAAGCACAAGTATAAGAAGCAATACTATCATCTCTATCAGCAAACACCTCCTAACATGGGCTGCCACTCCCATAATGATGTGACTGACACTTTCAAAGCTAATTGGAGCTTTTAAACTTGTACTCTGTGAATCAACAGTGAGTCCTCATGTAAAGTAAACACTGATATAGCAAACATTATTAAGGGTACTTGAGTTCTGAGATTTCAGTATAAATCCCTGTAATAATGACAAATCTCCATGCTACTGCATAAACAGTACGTCACATATACAAGTGCCATTTTGGTTGGAGGCATCCTGGTGAACAATACTATTAAGGCCGGTTATAGTGCTTCCAGTATTTTGAGGAAACTCGAATAGCATGCACTACTTCATTTCCTACAACTGCCTGATGTGGTTGAATACAAGAAAGACCCTTGAGAGATGATTAAAGTAAATAGTGGCCCCGCTTGTATTACTAAGTATTAGAAATGTCTCTCAGTTTGATGTGGTGCACCACTCTCCACCACTGCAAACTACAAATATTGTTTATTGATAATACTGTCATAATCAATCCAAACTGTGCAGTTTCATCAGAAAGATCATGACATTGTGAGATGTGTACATAATGAAGTGGTGAGAGCGTGTTTTGTATTACAACAGGAACATTATGTCCACTTGCACAATATAATGACAGGAAACAAAGATCTGTATCAAAAATTCTGCCTTTACAAAGACATTGTTTGGTTTTGATTGACACGGACAGAGAGGTGTCAAAGTACGGTACCTTTTTCAGTGAAAATAAATGGATTAACCTTAAATTTGACACAGGATGGAGAGGACTATTATTAACAATGCTACCAAATTTGAATGATTAAAAAAAAGCTTTAAAATGGTGTATGTTTCCGTTGATTCAGCAAAATCATGCCAAGGTGAAAATTGGATGGTACTTTGTCTAGCAACTTTCTTATGGCTGCATATCTCTGCATATTTTAGCCACAAAAACAAATGCGCTTAATATATCGCTAGAATTTATCCTGCCCGCTCGTCACTGGATGCTTCACACCACGATGAGAGGCGCGAGCCACCAGCTAGCTCCAGAGCAAACAAGCTTCTGCGGCTTATATTAGATAGGGGACAAGTGACAGATTCGTCCACTGCACCACTTCTCGCTTGGGGATTTATGAGTTGTTCTGTAAATCGTGGCATTTTGGGAAGATGTATTTTCGGGTTGCCAAGCTAGCTAAATAGATAACTGAATCCTGTACTGTAGTTGTAGAAATGGGCCTTGGAATTGTAAGTAACTCACAATTGTGCCAGATAACCACTGATGCAAAGCAAGTTTTTTATATGTTGGGGGAGTTGGGTGACGGGCTTGCCGGACTCCACGCCCCAAAAAAATCTGGAAAACTGAAATGGTGAAAAACAATTTAATGATATATCTCTGCAGTTCAGTACTACATAGTTCTCAGTCTTTGCAAATGTTTCCAGAAATTATCTTCAAATACATGTACCGTGTATTTACTTATATATGTATAAACCAATCCATGATTTCAGTTTAAATGGTTGTTAACTGATCGGTGTTAATTAAGGCCATCATCGTTCGCGGTGGTGTAGAAATGTACTGTACTGCACCATTTAGCTAGCTAGATGGCTAGCTAGCTAGCTAGCTAGATAGATAGATAGATAGCTAGATAGATAGATAGATACTTTATTCACCCACAAGGGAAATTCACAAATGTAACACTTCAGTAACTGCATGAGGTAACCAAAATACTGCACAGCTCTCAATATGATGCAGTACAATTCTACACCACTGCAAACAACCATTATAATAAACATTGTTCAGCTAATACCTTTTTGTGTCGATCAAAATTGTGCATTATTATCTTTGTGAAGGCACAATTTTTGATGCATATATTGTATGGGTTCCCATAGACAAGTGTGTTTAAATAGTGTAAATAAGTGAGCAAAAGACAGGTTTCACTGGCATAATTACTAACTGTGCTTCCTGCCAGTGTTCTTTCTCTTCAGGGCCCGTATCCAAGCAGGAAGAGCATGTCGGCGTGCCGGCACCTCCTTCTGTTCCCCTGCTGCCATGCGCTCCTCCTCCTCCTCCTCCTCCTCCTCTTCCTCTGATCCAATCCCCAGTTCTGTTCCATATTCCTCCTCTGAGTCCCAAGTATCAAGAACTACTTCAATCGGTGGTATCACCTGAACTGTCTCTGCAAAATGCACCCGCCTGTTGGGCTCCACTCGTCTCTGAAGCAAAGAAAGAGGCATTTGGGTCAAAAAGTAAAGCTTCACTCACATAGGTGAGCGCAACAAAATGAAGCCAGAACCTTAGTAAGACTGGACCTACAGCACATAATACAGTATATGCCTCGATACAAGCAGTCCAATCAATCATTCACCATGATCCTCATTATCTTTTTAATTGTATCAGTAACCATCCACTTGTTGATTGTATGCTAAATATGCCATTGTGGCATGTGAAGAATAGATCAGACTGTGGGCAAACACTGGTCTACAGAGTTGTAGAAGAGTTTTTTAGCAGCTACTTGTATTTCAAGACATCTTCATTGAAATGCTGCAGACATTCTGGGGATTTTTTTTTTCAAACCTCAATAGATCTAAACTCCAGAACCAAGAGCTCTTGTCAAAGCAGTCAGACTACATGTCCAAATATATTGTAAGAAGATATGGATCTCCTTGTTTCCTTTATGTGATCATTGACTTGGAAATTTCTTGCTTCAAGTCAGTGTTTATTGTGAGTATGATTTTTTTAAAATACTGTAAACACAAACTCAAAATCTGAAATTGATTCTGAGTTGTGTGACGAGTGGCTTCAGGAGTGGAATCGTCTGCAATGAGACTTGCATGGGCCACTCGCCTCACAATTCCACACTACTTACCCTTTTGCTTCCCCATAAGGAATCAGAATTGCGGGATGCGGAGTGTCTGAGGACACTCCGGGGCACAGAACCACGAGGAGAAAAATGGGAGGGAACAGGAGGTGCTGAAGATCCATTCGGGCCAAAGAAGACTGGGGTGGTTTTCTGCTCTGCACCGTCCGTCTTATTGCTGTTTGGCAACTCTTCTGAAACCAAAGAAAGAATTAGTTACGTGCATCTTATAGGTTATATTTGTGGTTTTTGTTTGTGATCATTTTTGAGATCTGACCTCCTTGTCTTTGTTGTCCCTCTCCTCCCCAGCCCATTTGAGATGTCACAGCTGAGTGGTGTTGTCGCTTCCTGTTGACTCTGCTGGTCGGCGGTGAGTCATCCAAAATGTCTGCTCGCTGCAAGACAAGAATATAGGATGCAAAGTATTATTCTTGCCTTTTTGTTTGTCAATGCAGTGATTCCCAACCAATGTGCCACAAGCCATTAGCATCCTGTGAGAGATCATCAGGGATGTGGTGAGAAATTATCTGACTTCATTGAATTTACCTGCAAAATTATTACTCATTTACTGCAGAAAATCTTTTTGTTGGTGTGCCTCTGCCAGCAAAGCGTAGTGAGAGGCAGAACAAATAAATGCTGGTGGAAGAAGGTACACTGTAAAGTATGTGCCGTGGCTCAGTAAAGGTTGGGAAACACGTTAACATACCTTTATGTTAACATCATTCATTCTTTTTGGGCTGTGCCATGAACACTTAAGTGGTGTCTAACCTCCACATAGGAAGTTTTTGGTTGTGTGAGTCCACTCTGCTTCAGTTGCACATATGATTGACTTTGACCTTGTTCCATTGGCTCCGATTGATCAGCCTCTCTGTGTGCTGTGCTGTTCTGTGCAGGCTCGTCCGGGAAGTTTGCATTGACAGGATCATTATGAACTGGCAGCGGCTCACTGGCCTTGAAGCTCCACTGTTTGTTCCCACCTTCTGTCTGGCGGGTAGCAAAATTGGATGGACCATTATGACTTGGTTTAGGTGTGACATCTGGGCTGCTCAGTGTCTTCTCTGGTGTTTTCTGGTTGGTTGAGGAGTCTGACAAGTCAGTGTTCAGGAACTTGGCCCACTCTTGGCCCGAGACAATCTCCTCCAACAAGCTGACTGAGCTGAAGCTAAACTGAAAGTCATCGCTTGATCTGAAAGAAAAGGAAATCAAAATGGAGGTCACCTTAGTCGCAAATAGATGACATGGGCCATTTTCCCACACAGCTTAAGAGACTTAAATGATATGCCTTGTGATTCTAAGCATTAAAAACGAAGCCAAACCGGAAACCCAACTCGTTATTGAGTGATTCCATGCCTTTAGTAAGTTAGTTAATTGCCCTGCAAAATTATTATCCATCCATTCATCCATCTGTTTTCTCTGCATTTTCCTGAGTGACTGGTGAGCTCCCAGCTGATCCTTGAAACATGCATATTTTTAGAATGTAGGAGGAAGTTGGTATACCTATATATATAACTGAAGAAAGACCACGCAGGAATGGAGAGAAAATGTTAACTACCCATGGAAGGGCCTTAGCCGAGAACCTCTCGAATGTGAAGTCGTCTTGCTAACCACTAAATCCATTGTAATGCCCATGAAGGTAGTATTTAGCAGAATTATTTGTGTAGTGTCTACTTGTAAAACTAAATGTATAAGACAGTTTTTCTAGACTTCACTTAACATAAATTACATTTTTAAGTCACATCCAAAATAAAGGAAGTTAATTTCCTTGACATATTCAGTTATTCGTGTTATAATTGTAATACCCTACACTTATAACATACATGGATTGTGAATATAATGATTACAATTGGGGACCTCCTGCACTCACAAACTGCTTTGACTTTCTCTTTACGCTTGAATGAATATTATGGTGCAGTGCGATCCAAGTATTTTGGAGGAACGTAGTGTTATTGAAGCTACAAAACCTCTTTCGACAGCACAGAGTCTGCACTAAGCCTTAATATTTGGGTTTTTAGCTGACACCAACTTCAAATAGTGACTGTGCGTCCAGCTTGAAAACGCCAATCTCTCTGAAGCCTTCCTCCATTGCTTTTTATGGGTATGTCAGTCATGCGCTGAAAACAACAATGTCACTCCCTCTGACAATAATGTGAATTTGAATCCTCCCACAATGCCTTTCACCATCTTCAAGCTGTAAATACCAGAGTTTTACTTTCTTACGGGTTCTATAATGTAGATAATAAAAAAGTAATTTGTTTTGTAACTTTAGTAAGCACTGTGTTATTAGGAATTCGGTGTTCTCCTGCATTTTATTATTCATTAATTAATTTTACATTCATCACTGCCTGTATGAGTGATGAATGACAGTCTTTTAAAAGCTGATTTTTGTTTGACATATGGCTGATTAAGAGACTGTAAGTGTCAAGGGTGTGGTACTCATCAAACACTGTGGTGGAGGAAAACAGCCCGACTTCAGTCACAGTGATTATTTGGAAACATCTCAGAAATATAAGATAAGATAAGATAAGATAAGAAAACCTTTATTAGTCTCGCAATGGAGAAATTCCCAATACACAGCAGCAAATCTTACACATTTCACATTAGAGGTTCAATATCTGTAAGAACTTTCAGGGAACCTTCTGCATACTCCTGCAATAGTTTCAGGTCAGTGCAAGCACAGTACTGCAGATTAATGACCTGATAAATGCGTCAGTCGTGTCGTCCTCGGATTGTGCTGTCGGGTTCTCACTGCTGCCTAGCAATGGGACGGTCATTTCTGCGTTTTGATATGTTGTGTTGGTAAGATGGCTTTGTGCTGAACTCTGGAATCATAAATCAGCGGATTTTAATCTTATGAGTGGAAATGAATTAACTTTGTAAAACTCACCGTGTTTCTCTCATCCTCCTTGGACTCATCTTTTCCTTTCCTTTCCAGCCATCTCTCCTTGAGTTTGTGAGTCCATCTCTTTCCTTTGTTTTCAATTGATCGTTGCTTTCTCTTGGTCATGCTGCCTTTACGAGAGATCATTTGCATGTCTTTCCATTTAGACAAATCTCCGAGTCCTCCATTTTCAGCCTGAAACGCTTTATTCCCTTGATTGTCCGCTGTAAAATCAGTGCTTCCCCATGACCAGTCATGGACATTGTGTTTAAAGCCATGGTCCAGGTCTTTATTTCCAAATATGTTATCCTGTTGGACCCCAGAATCAGTTCTCCCTATGGAAGGAAGAGCTTTTGCCGAAAAGTGTTGCCCCGTTGAAGCATTGGAGATCTGAGGGGAATTGACATTCCCCGACACCATGTTTACCCCCATGGGGCTGTTGTCTCTCTGGGGCGGGAAGAAAAAGTGACCTCTGTACTTTTCAAAGCCACGAACTGGCTGAAGTCTCTCTTCATCTTTCGGTCTAAAACTGTTATCCACAGAAGATACCTCAAATCTTTTTGCAGGAACACCAAGCGCATAACCATTCGTAACATCTTCTCTTTCTTTCACTCCATCTGCCCCACATGTGGGGACAGGGGGGAGCGGTTCATCCGCATGTTCGTGTGCGTGCCTCTCTCTTCCAGGCTGGAGTTTCAGTCTCTCCAACATAGACTGCAGTAACGCCTGACCGTCTGGTTGATTGCTCGACTGAGACATCTAATTACAAAATTGTAAGACTTTAAGTCCAAGAGTTAGGATAGAGTACATCGGACAAAAGGCATTTACACAGTTGTTTAAGGAAAGTGGTTGAAAACAGAGTCCATTGGATTAAAACGGATCGCTGAAGGGTTGTTATCCACTTTGGACATGTTCCAGTTGGTTTGCATGATTTCTTTACCTTTTTCTCACCTCATGTTAAGATTTCTTCAGCTAGAATGGCTAAGTCCACATTTCCACAAGTGAATGCTTCTTGTCAAACTTGATCTCATCCGGTGCATATTTTTTCCTGATTCTCAGCATTTTTTGAAGAAATATCAGCTGAGTCAAGCTCCAGTTTCTCTAGATTCCTCGCTTTGTTGCCCGTTCTTCTCCTTCAAACTGTCCGAGTTTCTGCATAATGTCCAGTGGCTCCGCTCCAGTCAAGCAGTCGTTTATGTCAGCAGTGATGGGTGGAGAGACAGTGCACAACGTTCCTGATGCTTGGTGGAACGCCGAAGTCGTCTGACAAGAAAGACCAGTGAGGTGAGATGATTGTGCCTTGACTGCAACTTCCAAGCTCTCTCACTTTATTTTCTTTATAGTTGTAACCATGGTTCATTCCACTTGAGGGAGCATCTGGGGGAGCATCTGCTACCTATTTGCCTTGTGAGTTATTTATTTTATTAACAAATTGCCAAGATTGGAGTATGCATTAAAGTCACTGCTGTTTTGAGAAACCATAGTATAAATAGCCTCCTGATGGACTTGATTGTTGATTATGAGGGTTAAACCAGCCTGTATTGGCTATTTCTTCAGAGTGCACTGATGGAAACCTTACTAACTGATTGATTTTGCTACCAGGTGTTTGCCAGTCACAACAAAAAACAAGAAGATGCACTTAACATCTTAAAATTATTAGCACTTGTTAAAACCGTTAACCGTTCATACTCTTCAATTTTGGATTATTTTTGGGGGAAAGTAAATATTCAGTGTATTACACAAATTTGACGATTCGTGCCTACATGTAAAACCAAAATAAACGAATAATATTTATTGCATTTGGTGTCATCCAGTTTTTATTTTTCATAAATATAATCCGGTTTCTGTTTTAAATGAAATTTCTCATTCTGATCGAATTTTAATTTGTTTTAAAAAATGCGCATGCGTGTAGTAAAACACGCCTCTCTTCGATATTCTGTTGTTCCGATTGGTCCACAGTGCGGAAAGGATTTGTGGCGCCGTAAACAATGATGTACAAGGTGATTCTTCCATTCGGGTCATTCTTTGATGAACAAAACTAAGTATTTCCCCAAACGGACTGTGATTACGGCATATGGAATACGCGCTCGTGCTATGTAAAACTCCGCTTTTCCTTATCAGCGGATAGCTGCTCGTTTAGTTGCTAGTAAAAGTACTAACTGCAGCTGCAGAAATGGACTGCGTTGTGACGGGTGGAAACGTGAAAGGTAGACTCTGTCCCACCCCACCTCCTTTCATTCATTTCATGTCTTGCTGTTGTTATTTTGCAAGCTATAAGTATATCCTATGTCCTTGTGTACGGTCCAGTTTTGGCCAAAGCCATCCACTCCCTGTCCCGAATCGGCGATGAGTTGTACATCGAGCCTCAGGAGGGTCCTGGGGTAAATTTCTCAGAGTGATGACACTTACCGAAGAGGAGCACTGCCTATTTATTATGAGTACTGTTTTGTTCTTGTTGTTTCCCCCCACTGTTGTAGCTAGCCCTGCGGTGTGTGAACTCTTCTCGGTCGGCTTATGGTTGCTTCCTGTTTTCGCCTCTCTTCTTCAGCAGGTGCTGACTGTGTGTGCAGCGTATACTGTGGGCATATGTCCGGATTTGCGTGGGATATTTTACCTAGCTCCCATCTCTCTGTGTTTTATGCAGGTACATTGTTCCCAATGGGATTGCCTTCCGCTGCAGGATGTCAATAAAGGTGTGTTGCGAAATGAGAATTGTATCTATCATTTGGACCCAGCACGGTGGCCTAATGCAGTGTTTCCCAACCTTTATTGAGCCCAAGTACATGTTTAACAGAAGAAAAAATGTCACTGCACACCCCTTAGCAAAGCGATGCACAAAAAGGGTGTATACACAGGTTAATTGAGTCCTGTACCTTCTGTCATCTAGTGGAAGAGCATTTTATTGTTCTGCCTGCCATTATTGTTGTTGGCATATAAAAACAGGAGCTGCTGATTGTCTTATAACATAAGCTGTGTTCAGAAATTAATGGTAGGGGAGGGCGCTCTGCCTCTCTGAACACACACACTCTCACACACCCCATATTGATGGCAGTGAACGCGTTCCGGTTGGACAAAACTTCGGCTTCTAAGCAAGGAAAAGTTTTCTCTTTAGTTTAAAATGGCTTACCTCAACTATAATCCTGCATTATGTTGTGGCCAAAGATAGAATCCTGGTCAGTTATTGCGCCTTCTGGTGCTGTAATTACTCTTTGTTGCGTAAGGAAGCCTTATGCTGAACTAATGATATGTCACATATTAGTTACCATGACTACTGCTACTACTTCTACCTTCTTTTGGCAGTTGGAAAATACTTAATTTACCTTCATTCCGTTTCATAAAATACTTCAGTTTGAGATATGATTGGCCCAAAAATCTAAACTACGGCACCGGAGAAGCTGTGCAACAGAATGGACTGTTGGAAGAAATTAATTCAAACGAATCTTTCATTGAACAAAAATTTGAATTTGTGTTGTGAAGATAAATCAGTGCTTCTGATAGTGTTTAAACCAGCAGGTAATTGACTGAATGACGATCCTGTCATGTTTCAGTCCACAGTTACTTAACCCGAATGTCCTTTTGCGTGTGTGCGTGCGTACATGTGTGTGTATTTTCATATGCAAATATCCAGAGTGTGCAGGCAGTGTTCAGGTCTCTGGCATCTCTGGAGAAGACGGTGGAAAAGTGTCACATTCATCTGGACAAGCAAAAGGATCGCCTCACCTTCACGCTGCATTGCAAATATGGTATGGCCACGTCACCTCCTCCGACACGTCGGCTGACATTACGTCACATGAGGGATTCGAAACATGTCGAATCTCATTTCGCACGGACACAGTATTTTTTTATTGACATCCCATCACTGTTTTGTTCGCTGCAGGCCTCTTGAGGACTCATAACCTGTCTTTCCAGGACAGTGAGACCTTACAGGCCGTGTTTGATAAGAACAGCTGCAAAAACGTATTTCGAGCCAATCCAAGGTTTGTCATCGATACCACTTCATCACTTTTCTAGACCGACTACAAGAACTTACTGTACATTTGAGTACCCACCGATACATCTTGCAATTTTGATGAAAATATATTTGATATTCATCAGATTAAAAAAAACACACACACAACCTTTAATTGAACACGGCATTGCTTTCACTCACACTTATGCATTATTATACAAACATTGTTAAACAGACTTATTGAACATGAAATACCTTTCACTCAAAAAGAACACTTCTCATACACACGGAATAATCCTATTCCACTTGCCTTTGAGGTATATGGATGGGTGGGCATTTACACCTGTTGTCATCTGTCCGTCAGTACCGACGAACGTGTTATGTGTCCGTCAGTGATGGACTGGTGGGCTGACGACTGGCGGTAACTTTGAAACACTGACGGAATAAGTGCTGACGGAAGCAATTTTCGGCCGTCCCCCAGATCCCCATGAACCGGAAAAGCAAAGACGAGGGGCAGTTTGGGGATGAGAAGCAGGAGGAGGAGTGGTAACACCTTAAGAAAATTTTCTGGGTGTGTAAAATGGTCCAAACTGTTTGTAAATTAGGTAACAAAATTTTGTGCTGTTACCCTTGTCCAATTTTTACTGACCGTCCTAAAACAGCGACGACAAAATTTAAATTAGCGATGAGGGAGGCGCGTTAGAAATCACGATGACAGACTGGACCACCCTGAAATAATGACGGGCTTGAATGACTGGCGATTGACGAAAGTTCACTAACACTCCCACCACTGGGTATAATGCATGTTGTTTCTTCGCCTCCAAGGAGGCGGTGTCGTACACACATGCAGAAAACACACTTAATAAAATGTTACAGAGATGTTGATCATAACTAAACTGGAGTAACATAACTTGGGAAGTGAAAATTATAGACCCTTTTATTGTTGTAGCGTCTTTCTGTACACTACTGTATGTTGCTGCACCATTTGTGTTTGATTATTCGTTATTAAAAGGTTTATATTGCAAAATTGATGCTATTTGTGAGCCCATCTATTGTGTTTTGCATTGTGTGATAGCATTAGGCTAGCAGATGTTTGCAAAGTTTTGTTTTTGCTTAAACGTGTTATTTTCATAATGTTAGGTTCGTTTTTTTAACAGCTTGAAGTAAGCACACATTGACTCTTTTTAAAGAACTGTTTGATAGTAGTATAGTAATGCTAACGTAAAGGGTAGGCTGGTATTGAGAGTAGTGGTTTTGGAGCTTTTTTACGACTAGGAGTACAGTAGAGCTTTGGCATCCCTATTGTATAACACTTGTTGGGTTTCCTGTGGAGCATTTTCATGTTTCAATTGTCCAGAAACTATACGTGGTACATAAACATTTTTAAAAGAATCAACAAAGCACACAAAATGAAATTCATGAACTGCTGATATGCCGTGTCTTTCTGAGGTTGCTGGTGGACACAGTGGCACATTTCCCACCATCTATGGAGGAAGTCACACTTTCAGTCAGCGATGAACGAATGTGGCTCAGGAATCATGTGGATGAGGAATTAGGTGATTCCTCAGTGCCGTTTTCTTGTTTTATTGATTGCCATAATTGCTCTAAGTGAAGCTCTTGTCCAAAAAAGTATGCCAAAATGGATCTGTGTTCACGTCAGTTTGATGTGATGTTTTTTTCCCCATCTCAGTGCAGTCCAAGGCCATGCTGACTGAACTGTTTCTGGTCTCCGACGAGTTTGACCATTTTGCTGTCCAAGCTCACACCAGCATTACCTTTTGCCTAAAGGAGCTGCGGGTGAGAAGACAACAAAAAGTTTTTTTTTTAAAGGAGGCTCATCTGGAGGAGAACTCCCGATTGCTGAGTTGATTTCTGTCGTATCTCCTCCAGGGTTTGCTATTTTTTGCTGAGAATACAGGTCTCCCTATTTCGATGTACTTTGATGAGCCGGGCAGGTATGCATGTTCACTCAAGAAGCAACGTTAAGTGTATGGACATCACAGCCACTCATTGACCTGCATCTGTGTGTTTATTTGTGCATGTGTATTTTTCAGCCCTCTTGTGCTCTCGGTATCAGACAGCATCTTGGAAGGCGACTTTGTGCTGGCCACACTTTCGGATGATACTAGAAACGACACAAGAAGGTAACAAACAATAACCATGCATGGTAGAAATGTTCTTAGGCAATCTGTTTTTTTGGTGTGGTGTATTTCCAACTTTGTGGGCACTATGTGGGGTTGTTTATTTTTTGCTCCAGCATGACTTGGCCCAGCGCACACAGCGAGGTCCTTCTAGGCATGATTAGATGGATTTTGTGAGGAAGAACTGGACCTAACAGCCCCAGCTAACATTAATTAGATGAACTAGAGGAGCATTTATTGGCCAGACCCTCTCAACACTCTTGTAGACATCCGATGACATCTGCTTCCTTCCTCTTTAAAATAATGAACTCGTTTCCAAAGCTGTCAAATATTACTGATCGTATTTTGCTGTGGAAATCAAAGAAGGCAAGCTCGTTAGGCTGTAACACTGCTTGTTCCAGAGATATCCCCCCCACCCCCCAAAAATGGTTCAAATGGCTCAAACATGTTAAAAGCTAGCAAAAATAGTAAAGAATTGCAGCAGGCTATGTATTTGGTAACACGCCAATGGTAGACGGAGCGTTCTTATGAACGGCGTTCTCTCACAGTTCATTTTTATTCATAGAGTTGTCACTGCTACCGAGGGGTGTACTTTTCATTGAGCTTCGTAAAATGCTTGAAATCAGCACTGAATGGGGACTCTCGAGGAGAGCATTCCTAGCTGCAGGGAGCAGAGCAGCCCTCAATTCCTTCATAATGAATTGGGGCAGACAAGCTCCGAATCTGGGGCAGCCAGTCTTTGTGTTGTCAGCAGATCGATGGCCAGTGCGTCTCGTAACTCACATTAATTACTGCTGCCTTTTTCATCAATGCACAAGCCCCACACTTGGGCTGTCAGAACAGCTGGCAATCTCACTGGCTCAGTTCAGGGCCATAGCTACTCATTTGGGGGCCCGAGGCCAAGACTGCTCTAGGTTGGCAGCTCTAACTTTGGGTAGTAGGCCTGGTTTATGCCTGATTGCAAAAGTCAAAATGGTCATATCGATTGAAAAGAGGAAAGAGAGAAAAAAGAATGTGAAGGTTTCTCAAAAAAGTAAGTCTTCATCACTGTTGGTAACAAATTGTTTGGTCCTGCCTAACAGCAGGAAGTGCTGTGCTTCTACTAACGAGCTTGTCACACCTCTTTTCCACCCCCAAAAACTTGGTGCTCATTCGGTGCCAGGGCCAGTGCTGTGCTTAGTTGGTGCTGAACATGTTCTTATGTAGAACGTGTTTGGTTTTCCACCGGCAAAGAGCCAAGTAGGAGCTACGTCATTACATCATTGTAAAGCATCCAAACGTCACTGCTTACGTCGATGTTTACCCAATAGTTCCTGCGCTATTACTAATGATAATAATAATGTGCTGTAGGCATCTGCTAGGCAACTTAGCATAGCATCGATTATACTTGTATGTAGTATATAACAGTCAGGGACATGCAAACGCTTTTATCTTTCTTAGTCATTGTAGATGATCACAAGGCTGGCTGCGAAAACGGAGATCGCATGTTATCTGGGCACATCCGCGGTTGTTCTTCTGGTGGGACACAATTCACCACTCAACAGTTTGTGCAAATCTTCCGTGTGTCCGGGGAGTCATTCCTCTACATCGTCATGATAACCCAACCTGACGTAGTTGGTGCCAGAGTCTGTCCCAACAAATAATTGGGGCCAGCTTAAGCACCAGTTTGAAGCACTAGAGCTAGAGCCAATTTCGGTGGTGGAAAAAGAAAGAACCGGTGCTAACCTGGGCACTGGCCCGGAACTAGCATGAGCACAAGCGCGTGATTAGAAATTAGATAGAGCCAAGAGACACCTCTAAGGCAAATGAATGAATCCTGTCCCAGATATTTTCAAGACCACTACTTGAATAAGTCATATACGTAAAGCATTTCAGAGCAAACAGTGTGTCGCACGTAGCGATCCAAAGTCATGTCATTAGCCTTCATGCGCTGAGTCACAACACAGTAAAAGACTGATTTGCCACAAAAGCCGCGGTCATTCTTTGATGCTTCCACCCGCCCAGTACCGGTAGCTGGCAATTACAGCTGTTAATTCAATTTTCAATACATTATAAGCGGTTCGTATAATGGATGGATAATAACTCCTCAAAGGGAAATGCTTCTCTGTAATAGTTTGTGACAACACAGTGGCCCTTTTTGCATACAGTTTTGCATGCACTGTAAAGTTTACACCTTCTTCTTCTTTTTTTTTTTTTTTTTTTTTTTTTTAATGCTGCACACATTCTTCCTGTGTTTGTGAACTGTGTACAAAAATTGACTGAAATGGCACTATAAATATATTGTTGACTTTTATATAGTATTATCAGTCTTCGTTAGATGCCTCTGAAATTTTTTGCTCACATGCTGCATTTATTCGCATCCTGTGCTTTCCCTGTCACACCTCTGGTCTCCTGATAACTCCAGGATACTTGTCCTCTGCAGACTTGTAGATCATCACCTGTGGATTCACATATTCATGGTTTAAAAAGAAACGAAAGAAATTATAAATGTTTATTTGTTTCTTTCTTATTTTTGGGTCTTTTGGATCACTCTCTATACCACTCTCAATATTGCCAATCAAAACCATTTTTCAAATGTCCTCATTTTTATCAACTTTCCAAATGTTGCTCCTCCAGAGGGGACACGCCCCCAGCACGGCCTCCCGACGACTTCATGAATGACGACATGGACTCTTACCTCATCGCCATGGATACCAGTATTGCGCCGGGTCCATCCACAACGGATTCCACAAGTTCAAAGCAGCAGGTGGTGGCGAATCACAGGACGAGGCTGCACAGTGAAGAAGAGGAGGAAGCGGAAACTGCAGAAAAAGATGGGCCACCAAATAAGAAGGTTCATTTTTTTCCCCTTTCCATAAAAACAAATGCTGCCTTGAGATACGAGTTTAATTTATTCTACGTCTTCAGTTATATTATAACCACACCACACAGATGCTGTTACTTAGCCTGTATACGATTTGGAATGTTTGTTAGCATTAGCAGACTTTCCAAAGGGAAGGTTTGTTTTTGTTTTACATAAACAACGTGTAACTTGTGGTTTTATGTTTACTTTGACAGTAAACATCAACGGGGTGTGGCATTAAACAGCCTCTTTTTTTAAGAATTATTTGCTATATCTCAAGGAACCACTTTAAGTTGAAAAATAACATTGAATAGTTTGCACACATTCTTCCTGTGTTTGTGAACTGTGTACAAAAATTGACTGAAATGGCACTATAAATATATTGTTGACTTTTATATAGTATTATCAGTCTTCGTTAGATGCCTCTGAAATTTTTTGCTCACATGCTGCATTTATTCGCATCCTGTGCTTTCCCTGTCACACCTCTGGTCTCCTGATAACTCCAGGATACTTGTCCTCTGCAGACTTGTAGATCATCACCTGTGGATTCACATATTCATGGTTTAAAAAGAAACGAAAGAAATTATAAATGTTTATTTGTTTCTTTCTTATTTTTGGGTCTTTTGGATCACTCTCTATACCACTCTCAATATTGCCAATCAAAACCATTTTTCAAATGTCCTCATTTTTATCAACTTTCCAAATGTTGCTCCTCCAGAGGGGACACGCCCCCAGCACGGCCTCCCGACGACTTCATGAATGACGACATGGACTCTTACCTCATCGCCATGGATACCAGTATTGCGCCGGGTCCATCCACAACGGATTCCACAAGTTCAAAGCAGCAGGTGGTGGCGAATCACAGGACGAGGCTGCACAGTGAAGAAGAGGAGGAAGCGGAAACTGCAGAAAAAGATGGGCCACCAAATAAGAAGGTTCATTTTTTTCCCCTTTCCATAAAAACAAATGCTGCCTTGAGATACGAGTTTAATTTATTCTACGTCTTCAGTTATATTATAACCACACCACACAGATGCTGTTACTTAGCCTGTATACGATTTGGAATGTTTGTTAGCATTAGCAGACTTTCCAAAGGGAAGGTTTGTTTTTGTTTTACATAAACAACGTGTAACTTGTGGTTTTATGTTTACTTTGACAGTAAACATCAACGGGGTGTGGCATTAAACAGCCTCTTTTTTTAAGAATTATTTGCTATATCTCAAGGAACCACTTTAAGTTGAAAAATAACATTGAATAGTTCGAAAATTACATTTATCTCCAACAAAGTCGACTGAAATACTGACAGTGGCTCTTTTCCTGTTGTGTACTGTCACAGTTCTGCTCCTTGTTGTTTGGATCGGTGCTTCCGCTGTCGTCTCAGATGAGCACTCAGCCAGTGAGCAACCAGGAAGTGCTGGCCAGTGACAGTGATGACGACACACAAATAGACTGACTGACCAATGGTGGAAAAAAAGACATGTTCATTTTGCCCTTCTTGAGTGATGGACTGAGATTTTCTTCTCTTTTCTCTGAGAAGATAATGCAGAGGACAGCACCTGCCAGTGTAAAATATCAACTTATTTTTTTATCATTAATATTATTATTGGGTTACATTGTGAACTTTGGTAATCATGTTGAAGCATGAAGCACTTGCCGTTTGTTTTGTATACAAGAAGCATATTTTTTCCCCTGAATAAACCAAACAAAATGTAGAAAACATGGTTCTGTTTATTTACAGTAGATGACTCAGAGCATTTGAATGCATCAACACCAATGGAACATAAAGCAAAGAGAGGATGTACAGTATTAAAAGTAAGCTTCAGCATAAGAAGGAGAACATTTAATTGTGTCTCTTTGCACCTGGAAACTTTTTCCTCTCGTTTGGGGTTTCCTCCTCTCTCTTTCCTTTTCCTTCTTTACCTCTATCTCTTTCTTCTTCCTCAACTTTCCTTCCTTTTCCTCCCTCCGTTCTCGCTCACACCGCCGCCACCACCTCCTCTCCCTGGAGTTCGCTTCCTCCTCCTCCTTCACAACCAGTTTTTCCATCCCATCACTAAAATCCTGGATCAAGATAGTGGGCACTTGGATTTTGGCCGTGCCCCTCTCTGTGTACTTTTTCGGCTGCCTGCTGAAAAGACTGAAATGTTTAGCAGGCTCGAGAGGTTCGGTCTGATGATCGGTCTGCTTTGGAGGTTCGGCATCTCTAATGCTTTGACCGGGGTCGGTGAAGAGCTCTTCCGACAGGTGTCGCGTTAACTTTGAGCCGCGGGGGGTGGAGGACTTACGGATGCAAATGTCACCAGACAAGTGGGGAGTCACATTCACAGAGGCTTGTTTCAGGCTGGGAATTATTTTCCTACGTGCTTGTTTTTGTTCAGTTGTGTTGTTACTTTCTGTCTGACAGCAAAGAGAAGCGCTTCCCTGGGACAAGCTCCTGTCAGTCACCGTAACAACATTCAGCTGCCTGTTGACAGCTTCAATAGACTTGTCCTGATCCAATTCAGGCCTTGTTTGGAGCTTAGACGTTGCAATTTCATCAACTGTGTCTATCTTAGTAATGCTTTTCACTTCTGACTCTGGCTTTGTGGCATTTATGTTTAAAGTTACCTCTTCTGGAGGTTCCGACTCCATCTGACTTTGTGTCTTATCTATCGAGTCTTCACACTCGTCTATGTGGTCATTTAAAAGCTCATCTTCCGGGACTTGGTGAGAGGCGTGCTCAGCAGCCAAAGGAATATTTTGAGCAACTGTACCGTGGGACATTTCTCTCATTGCACCTGTCATCTTTACAGTCTGCTTCTTTGCATCTGAGTCTTCTTTTAGTTTTTTGACACCTTTGTCCTCCGCTGTCATGTGCAAATTCACCTCATTGCATCTTCTGCAATCATTTGCTCCCAGTGAGCGATGCCTTGAAACTCCACCTACGGCTTTCTGTACTCTGTCGTTCTCCCCTCTCCTCCACCTCTTGTGAAGCAGCGAAGGCGACAGCGACAGGCAAGATGCCGAGCGGGCTAGAGGCACAGACAAGTTTCCCGTCACTCTCTCTTCCCTGTCCAGCTCCGCCCGGTTGAGTTGAACCCTCTCCCATGCCACGCGGTATCCATGGCAGCGACGTCGTGGATCAAAGGTGGACGAGGGTCTGTCTTTTCTCCACTTTACCAGCTCCTTCTCTGTATGTTTCTCCAGATCACTGGAGGTAAGTGGCACAGCACACACCTGCAATATAAACATATTTATATCTCATTTGTAAGGGTAAAAATGTTTGTTGATGGCTAGTTCAATTGTACATCACATTAACTCCTCTCTTTAGCGGCACGCTAATGAGATGAAGAGTCAGATTTAGTTTTGACAAACACAGCCAGAGAGATATTAATTTACACCAACGTCGTGCCCGAGGGCACCAGGGAGCCCTCAAGGACCATATGAGTAGCCCACGGGCCTCATCTAAAAATCACTCACCAACGATGGGACACTGTGACTTTCGAGGAATGACCGTGTATTGGCCATACCTCTGCTATGAAGGTGTCGTCCTCTTTTTGGACCTCACACCTGACATCCCTCAGCCTCTGCAGAGTCTCCATCTGGCCCTGACACTGCTTCCTCTGCTCTGCCCGACCCAACACTCGACGCACCAGCACCACCGCCACCTGCAGTAGCACTCTCACCCCTTGTGGGTGTGATGGGTGGCCACAGAAAGTCATCTTAAGTGTCTTATTTTAGAAGAAAATCTAGTCATAACACAAATAAGATTATGCATTTATTTCACATTGTTAAAGAGATAACATTTCAAAAACATGTCTTTGACATTATTTTGATAAAACAACTCAAACATCAAGAATTAAGCTTTCTCTAAAGGACAAAGCAAAAAGAGTGTTGCTTGTGGCATCCTGGTGCCATGGAACTATGTTGAAGTGAGTTGTACTTTACCGCCGGCTTGTGGCATCTATAGTCAATTATAAACCTTTTTGGCCAACGGGAGGGGTTCACTGGATTAAAAATTTTTCCAGAGACCCAATTGCTTGTATAAAAGTCAATAAAAAAATCCATCGAGTGTTTTGGTGTTCACCTTTTTTTGTTTTTGTCAGTGTGAGACAGGGACTTACCATTGCAGAAAAACAAGTCCCACACTCGGAGGAGAGCGTTGAAGGGCAGGTGTCGCGTGAACAAACACATCAACCAATCGGTGGCGAACATGAGGGGCTCCACTGCATGGCGCTGCAGGTGTTTGTACGCAGATGGACACGTCTTTTTCAACACCCAGGTCAGCACGCTCGCGTCGAATAAGACTCCCTCCTGCATCACACTTGCAGTTCATATCAAATGTCCAAATTGGTCTGACAAGTATTATTTATATACTACAAATAATGTATATTTGCTCCTGTATCTTTTCCAGCAACATATAGTCAGAGGCCGAACACTTAGATACACTTCCACCACCACCACACATCACCATGATTTCAGCAGTATGTGTTTTAGCTCACAACAGATCGGGAAAGACTGCTAAACAGAGCACACTCACCAATAGAGGACTGTAGTAGCCAGGTAGGTAGTACTCGCTAATCTGGACCAGACACCAAAAGGCCTCCTGCCAAGGTTAGCTTCCATCAGATGACATCAAAAATACATTTGACCATTTTTGTGTAAATTAGACAATCATAATTGCGACTACTTCTGCAGGCATGTTCATCAGGAGAACAGCAGCCACTGGCCCTTGCGCCTGACAGTAGCCTTCCTCTGGTTGGTACTGAGTGTATGCCTTGAGCACCCGGAACAGACCTTGCTGCCTAAACACACATCAGACATGATTACGGTCTAATAAAATTGCCTTTGACAGCCTTCATGCATTCATATCTTTTCTCCATACCCATGTCCATCCTTGGAGAGGAACATCTCGTGGAAAGGAAACTGTCGGTCCAAATCCTTGTCGATAATGTCCACCCACTTCTGCAGCGCAGACTGTGAATCCAGAGACTGACCAAAAACAAAAAAAGCCAAGTAAAATCAACTGAATAATAGCACGATCAACTAAAAGATAAATTAATGAGTGATTAAGTACAGTATGTGACTTGCAATGTTAAGGGAATTTAAGTGGGTTTTTAGATCTAATACATGTTCGCGGGGCCAAGCACCAGGTTTAATGTTTCCCCAAGCGTGGCATATGGTGAGCTAAGGGTTAAACGACTAAAGATTTTGGGGGGATCGAGTATAATCTGTTGAATGCTGAGTCAAAAGTTGGTTAAGCAGTGATGTCATTGACAATTTTTCAGCACAATAAAGTGCTCCCCCCAAATTTTTGTGCTAGTCACATTTCATGTAAAGACATATTTTGAGAGAATTTTTTTAAAAAGCGAGTCAAAAGTCATTTGTAAATTAACCAATTGACAAAGATGCCAAGAAACGTGATTAGCAATTCAGCGATTTCAAGCTTTTAACGACAATAGGGAGTCGTAAAGTCGACTCCTTCACGAATGGGTTCAACCCCCATGGGAAGCATTATAGGGGTCCCAAACATGAGCCCAAAACTCACACAGCCATCTCCCCCAGGAAATTAGAAATGAAAATGTCTCTCATAACAGGTCTCAAGGACCCATGCCTGAAATTGATCAGTAAGTCTCCCATCTTGGCCTGGAGCAGCAATTTTGGGTGGAACCATGCAGGTTTCGAAGCTTGACAAACCCTTCCAGGGGAAATTGAGCCCCAGTCAGAGGCAGGTATGCCCGATAAATGGGCGACACGCCATCGCCAAGCTAATGTGGATGGAGCATGGTAACATGGCTAAGTTTCAACATCGTTTTTAGGATTTGCCATGAAAATTGTTCATTGCTGCATGTTGCACAAACTTTTGTCTGTTTAAATTAGGTGGACATGTTTTTTTTTTTTTTTAATACCTGGAAAAGTTGTTTGTTGTGGTTCATCCTATTGGTGGCACCACACAGCAGAGGCCAACACCTGGCTCGGAGAGAACTCGGGATGCCTTTTTGACACTGCACTTTGACCTGCAGAAAGGTTGTACATGTTTCGATAGACAATAATCTTTGACGGACACAGTATTGTTGACATTTTAACTTTCTACAAGAGCAAAGATAAGCTTGACTGCTTCATCCTGATGATTTGGAGATTTTCATCACACCAACACACCATGTTAGTCTTCTTTAAGAAGATGGTCTGCCATTGGTCCATGATGTTGATCCACTTGGCTTCCCTCTGCCTCACGAGTTGAGGATGTGGGCCCACCATCCTGATGAAAAACAAGTAAGTGGAAATTTCATTTCCCTCTGCAATAGCATAAAATGCCAACTTGTTAACAATCAACACATAATCACCAAAAATTACAGAAAAATGACACATTCTGGCATCTTTGGACTTTTAGGATCCAGTAATGTTTAAATTAATTGTTGTTACTATGAGCGCTAAATGGCCACCACATCCCACAATGCAGTGCAGCTTTTGCATTGTGTTGCATTGTGGGATGTGGTGGCCAATTTAGACAAAAAAAAATAAAAATACAACACTTGAAGGATGGAGCCAATATTGTGTATGAGGCGCAAAAAAAGCACAAAGTTCTGAGCATTCCAAGGCCATGCTGAAGACTGTTTGTAAACCGAAAATAGTGTGTACCAAACCAGAGATAATTTTTCTTTTCAAGAAAATACTCATAAAACAGGTCATTCTTAAACTGATATTCCACTGTCTATTGATTCCACTGTTTTGTGGACAATGCACGACAGTCTATACCTTGATATGTTGACTTAATATTGACCTATGTCACTACACCGCTGTTGTGCTAGCCCTCGATGACACCAGCCTAGGAGAAGGAACACAATGTGGAAGACCCCAATTTTTACCACAACCATGAATGGTTGATTTAATTATTTTCTGTTGTTATGGCACTTAGCGCCTTCTCATAAAGACCCCAATTTTTACCACGACCATGAATGGTTGATTTAAATTTTTTTCTGTTGTTATGGCACTTAGCGCCTTCTTATATAAGCTGTGATTGCAATAATTTTTATTATCATAAAAAAACATTTAGATGATTCTACAGTTGAATATAGCTAATGCCATCCCATTAAAGCAGTGATTCCCAACCTTTACTGAGCCAAGGCATGTATTTCATATGAGAAAAAAATCTCATGGTATGTCACAAAAAAAAAAAAACAAAAACAAAAAGAAAAAGTCACAAAAAGTGGATATGCTGCAGGATAATTGCCATCTGGTAAAAGAGATTTAATCGGTCTGCCTGTCACTATACATCACTGGCATGGATAAATGAACAAGGGTTCAATATTTGCATGAAATAACTAACTTTCTGACCAATTAAGTGAGATTGGACAATTTGCCGCTGTACCTTATGATCTCTTATGGCCCATTAGTGTCCAAGTCACACGAGTTGAGAATCACGGTATTAAACGAAGGAAGCATGGTACACAATGTTGGTAATTAAACAGTTGTGCAGAGTTGCTGCATGCAGGACTCGTGCGCTATCTACGCTTTCAGTATTGAGCGCTCCAAAAGCAGGACAGGAAACAGGAAAACCACACGGCAGCAGTGTTTTGGCTCCATGGTAACAGGTTAGGGTGTCGTCAGTGAGGAGTATGAAAACAAATACAAAATATTTCTAGTATATAGACTGCATTCAAGTTCAACTTCGGTTCCACATCTAGTGGTTGACCTTTAATTTTGTTGCTCACTTCCATGAAATGCATATTGTATTGCTAAACAGTTTTAGTTGCCTTTTGTGGTCAATAGCAGTTGGTGAATGGAGCTAATTAAAATGTAAAGTAAAAATGATGGTAAGAGGACAATGTGAATTTCAAAGTCAATCCACCAACCTAAAAAAATGCTTGTCAGGTCAAGGGTGAACTGTAGCCACATCCCGCTGACTTTGTGCCTTTTGATTAATTTTCAATACCCCCAAGAAAATGTATGTGCGGGGCAAGAGGGGAAAGGGGTGTAATCATGTTTCCTCTATTACAGTTGGCCCCCAAATACTTGCGGTTCAGCACTGGCAAATTCACTTATTCGCTGTTTTTGTTTGTTTGTTTGTTTTGGGGTTTTTTTTATATATATATATATATATATATGAGATAGATCGATAGATAGATAGATATTTTTTAAATTTATATGCAGTTTTGTATTTTTTTTTTCAATGCAATAAAAATGGGAGTAAATTACACCCTGACCTGATCGCTACTCCCCGTGAATCCAGGGGTTCTACCATATAGTCTTGAATTGTAATATCACTATCGACCACTAGATGGTAAACATAGATTGGTTGCACTTGCACAGGTCTTATTTATATCGGTACTCTCTGACATGACGAAGTGAGTAGGCCTAATCATTTTTGGCAGATTTGACATACAGGATAAACATAATACCTCATATTAATATTTTGAGTGAGGTTTTTTTTTTTTTGTTAAAAATGCACAAAATGAAAATTTGCATTTAACATTGGTTTCTTTTTCATCAGTTTTTTGTGCCGTCCTCAAAGGTAATTTTTTTGCAAGAAAATCTTTTGCAGTAGAGAAAAAAAACAGTGTGTGGTCACTTCGTTGTTTGCTTTAAACCCTTTGTTGTTTAACAGTAAATCTTTTATACATACATTGAGAAATGTATTGGGGAAAAAGTAAATGTTATTAAGAACACATATTTTAACGTACTTTGTCCGTATTTAGAGTGGTATTTTTTTCATACATCTGTTTCGGAAGTACGTGGTCCTATGTGCCCCCCCTCCCCTTCCACTGATAAAAAAAATTGTGGCCCCCACCAGGATTTAAGTTGCCCATCCCTGATCGAGGCAAACAACCATTCACACTTATATTCACACCTAAGGACAATTTAGGGTCTTCAGTGGACTGAACATACATGTTTTTGGATTGTGGACGAAAGCCAAAGAAACACACAAACACATGGAGAAGATACAGGTAAGAGTTTCACCTCAAACCTCTCCACTGTGAGGGAGACGTGTTCACCACTAGATCACTGTGCTACCCTCAATTTCAATGTTTCACAATGAAAATCATAGCTATCAATCAATATCTAATGAACGGTGAATCAGAGGTGAAGCTACCCACAATCACAAAGGGGGAACTGCTTACCGGGTTTCAGATCCATTTGACACTATGAAGCCAAAGCGGTCTGTCTGAAGTTCAGGACTGACCTCTGACCCAGCATTAGATCCAAAAGTGTCCTCATCATTGGACATCTTTGGATCTGCACAACTTGATGTCCTCAGCATTTAATGGAAGGTGAGATGAGAGATGATAAAACTGATTTCAGCTGCATTAAAACAAAATAAAATAAAAATAAAGGTTCAACTTTACACATGTAACGTTAGATTACTTCTCACCTTCTAACTAAACAACATCTGGTTGAAAAGGTTTGTTTGACATACATTTAAATGGAATTACCTTCTCGCATGTCCGTCCTGTTTCATCACCGCCACCGAACTGAACATGTGTGTGTTTCTGTGGTGGTGGAAAATGAACAACTTCCTCTTCTCTCTGCTGCCATCTCCCACTGTTACTGACTCATGGTGTTGTCTCAAATCTACTTCTCTGTAACTAAACCACGTAGGCTTTTATGGAAAATAAACTTGGCTGAGGCATATTTATTGCTGGAAGATGACACATTCATCATGACATCAGTGTGAGTAACAATGCCCCCCCCCCCTTCCCCTTTTAGATAATGCTAATTTTGCATACGATAATTACCTCTGAGGAAGAATCCAACCTGGACCAGGATTCCTTAAGAAAGTGTGATTCATATATTTCTTTATTAGTGCTAGTCCCAGGCAGCACGGTGGTTGACTGGTTACCACGTCCGATTCACAGTGCAGAAGTCATGGGATCATGGCCCCTGTGTGGAGTTTGCATATTCTCCCCATGCCTACCTGGGTTTTCTCTGGGTACTCCGGTTTTCTCCCAGATTCCAAAAACATGTACCGCAGGTTAATTGAACACTGTAAATTGTCCCGAGTTGTGACTGTGAGCGCTAATTGTTCTTTATGTATTCCTGTGATTGACTGACAACCACTTCAGAGTGTACCGGCCTGCTGCCTGAAGACAGATGGGATGTGCTCGAGGACGTCCGTGACCCTCGTGAGGATGAAGCGGTTGAGAAAATGGGTCTTGCGAGTCTCAAATAAAGCACAAATTACCGAGGGCCATGAAATGCATCTTAGCCTGCAGTGCGCATGACAGTTAACGTTGTCTTCCGGTAGGAGCTCAACAGACAGCAGAGGTAAGCTTCTTCAAAGGTCAACATACGCAACATATGAGTTAGTGCTTGTTCATTCAGAGAAACTCATCAGCTGTCGAGGGACTAATGACCACTCTTTTGAGCTACAAGAACAAATGAGACGTCCAGTGCTTTTTGAGCTTGTCCTCTAGTTTGCTAAATTAGCTGTTATGTTAGCCTGACAGATAAATAGGCGAATGATGTCTGCAAGTGTTAATCAAACGTCAGAAGCGCAATCGTACTAGTAAATCACTCTCCTTTTTCTGAAATGTGCCCTAATTATTATTTTTGTTCAACTAGAATGAGCTCAATGTGCGCACGATTACTTAACTTGCAAGTGCGTTCATATAATTGAACTGATACGACATTTTAGATCATACCTCGGCGGCTTTAGCTTTGCCATGGTGGGGCACATTTAGCGAGTTGAAGACTGGGCACAGTGATTAGTCCAATGTTGTGGCCGAGGCTCTAAAAATAACACGTGAATGCTTCCAACACGTTTTACCACCATTATTCCGATGTACCTAAATGCGGCACCATTTTGGCGTAGAATCAGGGATTGCCTTCAGGTGGCGCTGCCACAACACTACAAGTTGTGTCAGGAAAGTTCCACGACTGACGGCACAAAAATATTGCAAATGCAAACTGCAAGCTACAGGTTTTCCCCGTTCTCAAGAAAAGCAATATACAATATCCCATATTCCATTTCTGGGGTATTACTGGATTTGGGGGAAAATCATCAGTTGTGGTGTGCCATCGATATAAGTATTTAAAATGTGTAAATTACACTCAGATGATAATGTTGTTGTTGAGGATGATGATCTGAGAACATTCTAATTGTATTACTGAATTGTTGTAATTAATAGTGCACCCGAGTAGTGTTCCAAAATCATTTATTTGCTTGGCTAATGAGTGAAGTATGTACTGTATATAAATCCCAATATAATGAGTAGGGAGTGACTGAATGATTCCAAACGCAGCCAAGGTCTTATTTAAAACTGCTTTTCAGATGTCTGCTTCCCTGGGGCTACGTCTTCTCTATTGCTACTCCAAGACAGGTACTGCCTATTCAACTGTTACATTCTTAAGTACAAATAAAGACGTACCGTAATTAATTTGACTCAGAAACCATTTTTTTGTGTGTTTGAGGCACGTTGGGATGCACCAGTGTACGTCCCTTCAGCGTCGGCCTGCAACGCAGTGGCTTCAGTGAGTCCTTCAACCAGCTAACCGATTCATGTACAATATTGCATTTGCATTCACGCCATGTTTTAAATGCCTTTCACTAATTACAGAGTATGTTAATGCTGTGGAGCAGCCGACAGACCTCAAGTCCATCACTGACCGTGCTGCAACGACTCTACTATGGACTGAACTCTTCAGAGGTTTCATATCCCAATATGCTAACATGATTCCCCCCATTAAAAAAATAAAATAAAATAAACCTTTTGAATTATATTTAGAAAGATCGATGTTGACCATCCAGAGTTGAGACAATAAAATAATCAATTTAGTGTTTCCTCCCTGGGTAGGATTAAAAATGGGAGAGGAAGTTTTTCCTCAGTCTGTCTGTGGAGCAGGGCAGCGATAGCAGGATGTTGCTGAAGCTGCTCTTTTGGAGATGGTGCTGTGCAGTGGATGTTTTGTGTTGTCCATGAACAAGCTAACAAAATATTTACCTGGTTGTTCACTTGCTGGGTGGACAGGCACTGCAGAGACCCAGCTATTTGTCTACAAGCGATTGAAAAGTAACTTTTACATAACATGGCCTATTTAATTCAAACTATTTGGGCTCAGAGACAGCATTTCTTTGCAAATTCTGAAGGACTCCACTCTTGATGGTATAATACCCTGACTGTTATGTTGCTGGGTGCCCCTTGTTCCCTCAGGATTGGGTATGACCATGAGTTACCTCTTCCGTGAACCAGCGACCATTAACTATCCCTTTGAGAAAGGTCCGCTCTCCCCTCGCTTCCGTGGGGAGCACGCCCTCCGTCGCTACCCCAGCGGGGAGGAGCGCTGCATTGCTTGCAAGCTCTGCGAGGCCATCTGCCCCGCTCAGGTAAACATGATCATGCACAGTTTTGTATCTGTAGAGTTTCCTTATAATTTGAATTCAGAAATTCATGAATGACATCAACATTTTTTTTTTCCTTTTCTAAAAAGGCCATCACCATTGAGGCCGAGACTCGAGCTGACGGCAGCAGAAGGACCACACGCTACGACATTGATATGACCAAGTGCATCTACTGTGGTTTCTGCCAGGAAGCCTGCCCTGTGGATGCCATTGTTGAGGTGGGAACTTTATGGCTTATATGAAATATGATGAGGTACATTTGCAAAATTGAGCAAGTTTGAGTCTCAAAGTCGAGTCAAACTGTAAAAATAAGAGATGCTCAGTTTGGGTAGGGAATACAGGGTGGTCGATTATGACTATTCATTTCTAGTTGTTGTGGCAGTCATATTGTAAGGTGTTTTAGATATTTGGTCCATCGGTGTTAGAAACAGCAGTGTGAGGCAATGTGGAGCTGAACTGCTGCCGTTAATCCTGAATGTCTTTGACTTTGTTAATCAAAAATGAGAGTTGTATTTTCTCAGGGAGAATTTAATGTTGCCCTTGAATTTGATCTCAAATGAGTGGGGGGTTGTATCGGTCGATAGTGAAAATTGGCTATTATTAGACAAGGAAATTATGTAAACGCGGGCAATGACATTAGGCGTAGAAAAAAAAGTAGTGTGTTTCCGGTAACCCGACCGACCGAGAATTTCTACGTCGAAAAAAAAAACTTTACGGTCGGCATTTTTTTCAAACAACTCTCTACATTTTTGTGTAGAGGGTTTACATCGGTGCAAACTCTCGCGATATTCACGTTGAACGCGAGCGTCGTTTGCCCTGTCGTCTGTCAACAACATTGAAACGTGGCGGCGGCCGCGATCTCCGACGACAGTTTAAACCGCGTTTTCTGTGTTACAGTCGCATGCTCGCACCGTAATGTTAAGAAAATAGCATCCATTGATGTATCGAAAAAATTCAGCGAACTATTTGATGAACACCACGGGCCTAGTAAAAACCGAGGGCGGAGGAGGACGGCGGCGGAGGCGGTAATGTGCGCATTGCCACCGAAATCTACTGGAGAGCATCGACTCATATTTTTTTGTGTTCTGTCAGGGCGGTGAACCTGTGCGGTGGAATCAAATCAGGAGAATACAAACTATACGTTGAGGCGGGTGGAAAAAGCAGAAACGAGTCCGTGTCTGTGTGCGTTGTCGGTAAGAAACTGAAAAGTTGAAAGTACTCACAGCCTGTACTTGAGTCGAAGTCTCGTACGTACGTCAGTTTGGCGTGGATTCTTTTTCCTCTGCGAAGAATGACAAAGTGCAAAGTGGTCAGAAAAAAAAAAAAAAAAAAAGATTCAAAAAAAAACTTTGTCCGACCTACCGACCCTATGCTGAAATTTCATGTTACCGGAAACACACTATCTTTTTTGTTTGGCCTTAGCATATTAATAGGCGTGCTAAATCCTCTAGTCCATACGTGGAAAGCAGTTGAAGACTTACAGCTGTTCTGTTTTTCCCCAAGGGTCCGAATTTTGAGTTTTCAACAGAAACACACGAGGAGCTGTTGTACAACAAGGAGAAGCTGCTTAACAATGGAGACAAATGGGAGGCTGAGATTGCAGCCAATATCCAAGCTGACTACCTGTACAGATAGACTGCTAGGGTGTAGCTGCCTGGCCAAGCTGTCTGTGTGTGTCCACCATGAAAATATCATTTATCCTGCAGTGCATCAGCGACTGTTGCATCACAAACATTTTCACCTAAGTCCAGCTATAGCCTTTAGTATCTGCACATGTTTCCAGCTACAAAAATAAATAACTTTTATTTTGTTTGTTTTACAGCCACGACTTGGAGAAGCATTATGTTTGTATTTTTCCCGATGCCATGAAAATATTGAAATAAAGTAGGTTTTCAAAATTTGACTGCAGTATTTATTTTACTGTTTGGTTATTAGTGATCTGCAGTTGGCTTACGGTAATTAAAAAGAAAAATATTTATTCATATTATGCTTTATGGACAGTGACTGCAAATGGATCATATTAATTAATTTTGAAATACTGTTAAATTAAGGCTATATGATTGTTTTAGAGGTTCAGGAGAGGTTGATGGTGGAAAAAAATTACACATTTTGAAAAAGTGATATCTTATAGTTTTATAGGGTTACATTTTTAAACAAGTACTACCCTACTGAGGATAAGATGTACAGTACACTACATATAATGGATGGATAAAGATAAATTTGTGGTGACAATTCATTCATTCACAATTCATTCTTTTTTAATGGCCCCCAAAAGAGCATGTAACATCACATGAAACGGCAAAAAAAGTTTGTCTTTGGAAGGATATTTTGCTTCTGTGATGTGTGAATGGTTAAGAGTATTGCCACATGTTAACTCTGCACTGGAATTATTATTTCCGAGACTTTTTCGCCTTGCTTCTCCTTCCATAGTTCTTGAACAATTCAAACCAGTAAGATTCATAAAATTATCATGAAATCTTGGGAGCCATTTTCCACATTGCCCACACACACACACACACACACACACACACACACGCACACGCTATAGATAACTAGATATAATAAATAGATAAAGATATAAATATAGAGCTATGATTGTGTGTGTGTGTGTGTGTGTGTGTGTGTGTGTGTGTGTGTGTGCGCGCGTGCGTGCGTGCGTGCGATTTGAAATATTCTGAAGGGCCCTACCAACGTTGCCCTGTTTTTTTTTTAACTTCCCTAAACATTACGCCCCCCCAAAATACGTCCAAGCGTCACATGCAATGGCGTCTACTCAATTTTCAAGTCATAAACGAAGTGGACGAAAGGACAATGACGTCACAACAACCGTCGTTGCTGCCTTTGGAGGGAGTTTTGCCGCTGGTTGGTCACGTGATAAGGGCGGAAACTGACTCATAGTCCACGCTGAATCTCCCGCGTACGCAGCCATTTACTCTTTCCTTGCTTCGCAGCACCACTGGTAAGTCTGCCTTCTCGTTCCCTAGCGGGCCTCTCCACGTTTGAGGTGTTCACAGAAATCTATGACGTATGTTTTAACCGGCCGCTAAGTATAAATGTGCGCGCTAAGGGTCTGTGTGGCGTTGTCGGTCGTCCTTCGTGCTGCTAATGGAATATTTTTCAGTTGGCCGTTTGTGTAAATGCTAGCCGGGTTAGCATGTTAGCATGGCGTTAAAAGAATGGCGCCCATGCTGCGTGCTAAGGGACTAGCAACAGAATTTGAATGCTTTATCGTTGCTTTGTTCGCTTAAACATCACGAGGATAAAAAAAGACGTGTGGTAGGATCCAATCATCCCCCTTAGATATTGCGGGGTGAGCCTTTTGTCGTCCTACTTCTGCTACGGCCTGAAACTTCGTAGTCTCTTCCACTTCGATTGTTCAGCAAAAGTGCACTTGCGCGTTGGAATGGCTCACAGTAAAGACACGCGCGTCAGCCAGATCACTCGATTGTGGTCATTTTTAATTCTACCACGTTTTCATAGCGTAATCTTCAATTGGCTAAAGTGCGTATGTCGAAAGTTGAGCTAGGCTACCATGGAACATACTAGAACTGGGCGCTGTAACGTAATCGGGCGTCATCTAGAAAATAGCTCCATAAAAGAAAAACTATACATTAGTTTTTTTATGGGGCGGGGGGTGAGTTGCATTTGGCTCAAGTCCATTGTTGTTGGCGCAACGCCGTTCTTTCCTGGCGATCTCTGCATGAAGCCGAGGATGGGGTACAAACGTGCGAATAATCCCGCCTTGTTTTCCTAGTTTTCGCAGACATGTCCCTGGATGAATCTGCAGCGGCCGTATTTAAGGTGCGTTTATTCACCTATTCCACATCTTTATCGTACATGGGGTGTAAAGATGAATTAATTCAGTTACAACTGCTTTGTCTCTTTGATAGCTTGTTCTGGTGGGTGATGGAGGCACCGGTAAAACAACTTTTGTGAAGCGACATCTTACAGGAGAGTTTGAAAAGAAATATGTTGGTGAGTGCTGTTGAAGAAAACCACCCAACTACATGAGACAAACAACCCGTGTAAACAGTTATATTCTTTCCATTGTCTGTTTACAATCTAAATTAAAAAATGAGGGTCACTTTAGCTTCTTTTTTTTTTTTAACACTGAAAAAGAAAAATTTCGTTACTGTGTTTAAGTGACCACCATAGCCAACCAAAACAAATACACACAATTCCTCACTTCATTACCCAGTGGTTGTGAGAATACAAATGTTTGTAGGTGATTTTTTTTTTCCCTCCTAAAGCAGTGTTTCTCGGTGTGGTTCTAATACCACTAGTAATATGCACAAGTATTAGTGCGATGCATTTGTTAAGTGCAGTTCAGTTGTATTTAACTAAAGTACAATGTACATACATGGCAATTTTCCGCGGATCCGCGGAAATCCGCCGTTTTATTTCTTAAATTGATCATTTTTGTGAATCGTCTAAATCCGTTGAGAAAATTTTAGGGGCGGTCAGGTACCTTATCGTCGAGTTTTCACGAGCTCTCCCGAACAGTCTCTCCGTTTTTCCGTTTGTAAACAGCCCTGCGATTGGACGTGTATGAAAGCTTCAACTAATCAGATCACCGAAGGCATTATTTGTTGCGGAAGTCTTAGCTCGATTATAAACGGCCCAGCGATTGGTTAACTACAAGCGATTGGACCAATCAAATTGCATGTAACATATTGTTTTACCTGATTCATGGCGGCCTGTTCGTCTCGCAAATTCATTGTTCTGGGATCGTTTTGAGCGGAATTATGAAATTTTTGACGAAAGATCAGGAGTCTTTAATCCTAGAAATTGACTCAAATGTCAAGAATAAATTCCGATTGGACTGGCTTGACAGAAAAGTCACTGTAAA
>NW_017805744.1:1031277-1038469 GCF_001891065.2 Hippocampus comes
TCGCCGATAGACAGGTACACTCCGAGGTATATACTTTTTTATTCAAATATACGAGGATGATATTTTCAATTTTATTTGGTATGCATTTGTAGCAACAGCATGATAACATTTATTTGTTTTTATTTGCGTTTTATATTCATATTGATAATTCACGTTTTGTCTTGGATAATAAAGCACGGTTATGCATAATAAATTGTATGCATAATAAATATTCACTATCACTGTATGAGGTAAGAATCAACAGCTTTTTATCACATTTACACAACACTTTATGAATACAAGTCATGAACAAATCTTAAATATGGCAGGGGATGTGTTTACTTTTTTTGTTTTGATTTTGAGCAGCAAATTTTGAGTTACATATTTTTGCTCACCAGGAATGCATAGGCAAAATTGCACAAATTTTCACTTGAAAGAATAGTGGCGATCTTGGGATTTTTTTCTGTTCAATTTTCAAACTGTGTAAATTTAATACACTTCATCTTCAGCATGTTTAGTGCCACTTTTGTAAGTAACCACGCCCCCGCCCAGGCCACGCCCCTTCCGCTTTTTTCATCACTCGCCATTGCCATGTATGAATGTACGCTACTCACAGAAAAGTTAGGGATATTTGGCTTGTGGCAGGTGAAATTTATGGAAAATGTAAAAAGCTCATGCAACAGTGATGATATGAGAATAGGACATTTAAGTAGAAGGATGCACTGGTGAGTTCCTCATCTCAAACAATTCATTGAAACAAAAGTTTACAATGGTGGATACACCGCAACAAAAAACTTCCAACATCTCAATAACTCGTCATGTGCCCTTGAGCATCAATTACAGCTTGACAACAATGTCTCATGCTGTTCACAAATCGACTTATTGTCTGCTGAGGCATGGCATCCCACTCTTCTTGAAGGGCAGCTCTCAGCTCAGTGAAGTTCAGGGGTGCAGAGGTTCAGGGGTCTACACGGAGACTCCGCTGATCCCGCAGGTTTTCAATAGGATGCAGGTTTGGGAAAAGTGCAGGCCGTTCCATTTGAGAAGCTTTCACATCGAGTTCACCTGCAAAGGGTTGAATGCGTTTCAGGCTGGTCCTTAAATTTCACCCAAAAGTCAAACATCCCTAACCTTTTTTGAGTTTGTGTGTGTGTGTGTAACGTTTCAGAATTTTTTGTATTGAGACATTTATTTAGGTATTGATTGTTTGTGTATTGTACTTTTAATACAATAATTATTTAAATACAGATTTTAATTTTGAAATATTTAATGAGTTTTCCTCAATTCTCAAACTGTGCATAATGTTACAGTGGCTAACAAATAAAGACCTCTCCCTCGTTTTTGGTTTACTCGTGGTCCTACTATACTGCTGCATTGCAATGTTGGTCATAACTTTGATAGCCAAGTCGTTTTAAGGTGGTACTTGGTGTAAACGGTTTGGACCCACTGCTTGAAACCAATGATTACCAACCAGTGTGCAGTGGTAAATGGTCCGGCTTAGTGCATTTTCATACGCGGGGAAGTATTTGATGGATGGTATGCATTTGTGGGCAGAATATGTGAAATGGGATCAAAATGTCATTCTCCAGGGTCCACAGTCTCAAAAACATTACACAAACAAGAAGAATAACACAATCATAAGCACCATCTCCTTTCTTATTTGCATGCAGCTATAAATGGAGGTTAGAACCCTCCTTTCACCGCTGAAGATGTCAAGCACGCATGACATCCCGCATTTGGCATACATGCTAAGTTGAAAGTAGTCAAGTAGATCAGGACTATTAAATGCTCTTCCACTAGATGGCAGGAGGTACATCATTAACCCATGTAACCTTTGTTTTGGTGATGTGCCTTGTCTCAAAAAAGGTGGGGAAACGCTTCTCCGAAAGGTCCAGAATAGTCCATGTTACAATATGGCTGCAGAATTGTGGTCCGAAATGATTGTGATGGCAAACAAGCCAGCATATTTTTACTAATGCTCATTAGTTTCGCAAACCCACCATTTAAATACTAAAATCAGACACGGTCTCATGGCTCCTTTTTCAGTTTTGATCAGAGCTGGAAATTAAGCAATGCAAATCTGTCATTTTTAGTTTTTTGCCCCCTCATCACTGTTCTGATTCTCAATCATCAATTGAAAATGCAAGTAACAAATGGAAAAATGGATTGTGTATGGATCCTTGCCAATTCGTAAACTTGCAATTAGTGGTCATGATGACTATGTGTATATATCTGTATTCTCTCTTGTACATGTAGCTACTCTGGGGGTGGAGGTGCACCCGCTGACTTTTCACACCAATAGAGGCGCCATCAGGTTTAATGTGTGGGACACAGCTGGACAAGAGAAGTTTGGAGGCCTGAGAGATGGCTACTACATTCAAGGTGACTGTCATACTTCACATGGCATTAAAATGAATTAAAAACAAAAATAGACTTGCTTTCAAGCAAACCTAAACGGTTCTCTCCCACAGCCCAGTGTGCAATCATCATGTTTGACGTCACTTCACGAGTCACCTACAAGAACGTGCCCAATTGGCATCGTGACCTGGTGCGTGTCTGTGAAAACATTCCCATTGTGCTCTGTGGCAACAAGGTTGACATCAAAGATAGGAAAGTCAAAGCCAAAAGTATTGTCTTTCACCGCAAGAAGAACCTGCAGGTAATATTCTCAAACATCTTCACGTCATACGTAAGCCATGTGGATCCTGAATTACATATATTTGACGACTATCTTCACAGTACTATGACATTTCTGCGAAGAGTAACTACAACTTTGAGAAGCCTTTCCTTTGGCTCGCAAAAAAATTAGCCGGAGATCCCAACATGGAGTTTGTGGCAATGCCCGCTCTCGCTCCCCCAGAAGTTGCAATGGACCCAGCCATGGCTGCCAAGTACGAGGAGGAGCTTCAAGTAAGTTGAATATGGATGATTTCTACTATAAACCTCAGAAGATCGTTCATCTAATTGTTGTTTGTTCAGGTTGCATCAAGAACAGCGCTCCCAGATGAAGATGATGACCTCTAACATGTTCCAGAGTCTCCTGGTCTCCTCTCCCTCCCCTCTGTGGAAGTCAAGTTGTTGGAATTTTGCCCCCATAACTGTAAAAACCCTTAAGATTTTTTTTAATTTTTTTTTCTTTGCTTTGTTTTAAAACTCAGTTTGGAAAAGAAAATCCTGGTGGGAATAAGTTGCTGTTCAATTTCACTGTATAGACACCAACCACCTTAGTGTTATTAGCATGACAACATGCTTCTCTTCGTTGGGCACCATCCACTGCACTTAGATAGCTTGCAATGCTGTTGTACGGTGTGTTGGAGGCACTAAGGGAGGAAAGTTTGAATAAAGATGTTCTCAAGACATGCTCAGATTTTTTTTGGTTTGTTTGGCCGTTATTGACACTGTAGGGTTTCGATGGTTTGAAGAAGCCCAGGATTGCCACAGATGAATTTTGTTAAAATAATTTCAATCCACACTGTGGTAAATTAAGGCAGAAGAATGAAGGGTTTCTCTGTTAACACCAGCCTGGCTCTTGCCTTTTTGCCTTCCCTCTGCTGCAAAAAAAAATCAGTAGTATACCGTAAAGTGTGTTTATTCGCAAGACCACCAGGGGTCAGTGACGTTTAGAGTCCAGCTGTCTACAATATTTCTTGTTTTTGTTACGTAATAGTCTTGTCCCCACTGACACCAAGATACTGCAACCCTGATCAGGATTTACGAATGCAATTTGCATGACCGCCCAAAGTACATTGAGCTATGTTATATAGTCTTTATGGGCTGTCGAATATTACTTTGCATCACGCATCAGCAGCTGCACACATCTTTTACTGTAGTCCAGGGGTCCCCAACCTTTTTTGCCCCACGGACCGGTTTAAGTCAGACATTATTTTCAGGGACCGGCATTTAAGGTGTGGCGGAATTAATACAACAAAATAATATGGTATGAGCTGCATGAAAACTGCCGCCCAAAGTACATTGAGCTATGTTATATAGTCTTTATGGGCTGTCGAATATTACTTTGCATCACGCATCAGCAGCTGCACACATCTTTTACTGTAGTCTGTCAAAATGATCCAAAAATGCATTTAATCGATCTAACAATTTGAAGCCAGTTGTGTTGCCCAGTCAACATTTTTGAATTTTCATTTATTCTCTGGATACCAAAGATTGATTAAACCTTTAGATAATTTGGTGGAACTGAAACATTTTTTGCCTATCGTTTTTTTAATGAATATGTGTCATACCGGGAGCGCATTAGAATGTCCTTCATCCCACGACACCTAAATGCACCGGCGGCGCAGGTGGCTGTGGGCGTGGCTTCATCCTTGTGCTTTGGCATTTGTCTGCGCATGCCCGAATGTGAAAAGTGCGTTGAGAATGATTACCGGCGGAGGCCAGCGGAGAGACAGATTATACGACTCCACGCAACTGTTGTTTTAATCCCCTGAGCGAGGAGATTTGCACAGGAGAAAACACTGGCTTCGAACCCAGCAGCCATATTGTATGGAAAAACGAAGAGAGGACTCTGGTTTTCAGAAACATAAAATTTAAGTCTTTGGTCCAACAACCCTGACAAGACTTTTGACTTTAAATTCTTCAAGGCCACTGGCGGTGGGTTTCATGTCGGACAGCTAGCTTCGACAGCTGTCTGAGGAGGAGAGAGACCGAGGCGAGCGTTCTCAAATTATTTGAGCCCAATTATTTGTGTTCGAGGCGTTTATTGAACACGCTGAAATATGAAGGACCGATTGGAGCAACTAAGAGCGGTAAGTCCTAAGAATGCAACGTTTTACTTCTACTTATCTCCTTTATCACTATAACTACACATCACTTCTGACCGACGTTATTTAAATGATCATCACTTGGGGTTCCGAACATGTTTTAAATATTAAACGAGCCTTCGGGTAACACTTAGATTTAGAAACTAACGGCTGCGGTGGTTTAAAATGCTCTATAGTGCCATGTGTCAAGCAGACACGATACAATTCAAATATAGTACTGATTCGAATTGCTGTCATCAATTTGCATGTTACGTGATCTATATGGTATATCCCTTAATCTTCTTTTGTGGTCGTGATATCTGATTACCTCATGTCTGTAGTGAGTAATCAAATTAAATAAATTTAGTTGGTTAACAACTGGCCATATATTTAATGCTTTACAGCCATTTGGGCTCTTAGAATCAATTAAGGCGGTCACTTGGTATGCTCCTTCCGGGTAGTGACTTAATTTCAAGTCAGGAAGCAGAGACCGAGTATTATGACAGCACCTGCTAAGTGAGAATGCTAAATATATGGTTACACAACCAAAGGTGGATTGAATACAGATCCATATCGCCTTTCTTGAGCATTCACATTACTGAAACTATCATTGACAGAATCATATGAGACAATATAACATGGGGTGAGGCCAAACGCTATTGTGTCATGAACCAATTCGGGATGTGTTACCATAGCTGCATCCAAGTCCTGGCCAAATATTTGTTGTGTTTGAAGTTGTTCAACTGTGGTATCACCCCAGGCTTCTGTGTCTCCCACAGCTGGCCTGTTTTTCAGGGAAATGAAGAACAAATAGCAGCTGAGGCATGTTGGGAAGTTAATAGGTTTGACCCTACTGGAGCACATATGTATCTCTATTCTCTTTTACCAACCCCTGAACTCAGCTCATGGTTTTATTACCAGTGCAATGTTCCGTATCTTAATATATTTACTTTCTGGCTGTGTATCTCTCATGTGATAAGCATTCTGAGGTCACCTGACATTTACCTGTTATGTCTTTTGTATCTTTTCCACGACTTGCCCATAAAGCTTTTCCAGTCTTCAAACCATGTACAACTACCTGGTTCAAGCGATAGCAGTGACATAAAACTACTTGTCACTCATTGGTAGAGCATGTTTGTCATCATTGTTGCAATGCTTCTTAGCAAAATGTTCATGGAAAGGCATGCAAGACATTGGAGATGTAACATCCTGCATATAAAGTGGATGCCAATTATTCGAGGGGCAGGATTGAGACATTACTAAGTTTAAGTTTGTAATTATAATTGCCTATTTTAATAGTTTAAACCATAGACATATGATAAAGTGGGGCGGTTCAGTGGATAGCACGTCGACCTCACAGTGCAGAGGTACCGGGTTCAATTCCAGCTCCGGCCTCCCTGTGTGGAGTTTGCATGTTCTCCCCAGGCCTGCGTGGGTTTTCTCCGGGTACTCCGGTTTCCTCCCACATTCCGAGAACATGCATGGTAGGCTGATTGAGCACTCGAAATTGTCCCTAGGTGTGAGTGTGAGCTCGCATGGTTGTTGGTCTCTGTGTGCCCTGCGATGGGCTGGCAACCGGTTCAGGGTGTCCCCCGCCTACTGCTCGAAGACAGCTGGGATAGATTCCAGCACCCCCCACGACCCTTGTGAGGATAAGCGGATTGGAAAACGGAAATATGATAAAGTGTGATCCTAAAACACATCACCACCATTTCAGATGCTTATAAACACCTTTAAACGTTGCTTTACCTTAAAAAATAAAAATTACCTAAATACCTAATAACTATTATAAAGAGCTTAGAGCTAAGAATGGAGATACAAGATGTTCAGTATTAATCCATACATGTCAACAATTCTGATGACAGTAATGAAGAAGAATTGCTGTAATGGTGCAGTGCGGTGTAAAACAATGAATATTGGGCTGCACAATGAAGGGCAGGAGTTAGACAAATGGCATTCTGTGCTGGTATGAAAGTTCACCGCTTCTTTGCCTGCTTGGCCAACGTAGTAGTGAGAGCATCGCTGGTGACTGACCTGAAACTGCTGGATTCATTGAGTGGATAAGTAGTTTGATGTTTTTGGGGAATGGTAATGGTTGACAGTAACTATTCATTTTCTCAATTAAAGCGATGCAGCAATACAATAAATATTATACATACAGTAAAAACTATTATGAAATTGCCACGGGAAAGAAATATACAAATATGACTTGGAGATGAGTGCTTGTGTCGTGTTTCTCTCTGCTGTTGAATTTGTAATTGGATTTGACCATGGAAGAAAAAAATGCAAATCGGTCAAATGGCTAATGCTAAACTGCGTGTGTGTGTGTGTGTGTGTGTGTGTGTGTGTGTGTGTGTGTGTGTGTGTGTGTGTGTGTGTGTGTGTGTGTGTCTCTCTCTCTCTCTCTCTCTCTCTCTCTCTCTCTCTCTCTCTCTCTCTCTCTCTCTCTCTCTCTC
>NW_017805744.1:1038492-1059648 GCF_001891065.2 Hippocampus comes
TGTGTGTGTGTGTGTATATATATATATATACACACACACACACACACACACACATTAATTGCCTGTCCAATGAATAAAAGTAACTGTGGAACTGATTGAAAGTACTGCAGAATGGCTTCTTCTCAATCATCCAGGCATTTCAAATCCTGCTATCAGATTGTGCTGCTACATTAACGCACGAGTATCGGGCTTTACGCCGTCGTGGCATTCTTGCTCCTGATGTGTCTTGTGACCTCTGTGACTTCCTGTTGTGTCATTCATGTGCTTTCCACGATTTATGGAAACAAATTCTGACAGTTCAGCATTTTAAAGAGTTTTGGAGAAGGTAAACGGAAGGACTGGATTGGTTAACTGGATTCCAGTGGAAAGGATGTTCTCATATCCGTTATCAGTGAAAGGCCTCAGCTTAGCTGTGGCTGGAATAAAGACAAAGTACAGCAAATGATGAGATGGACTACTGATAGGTGGATGGATTTTTTTTTTTTTTTTTTTAAGGGAGCAAGAGTTGTCTAAATTGAGTCCTTACATGGGCAAGGCTTCTCAGTTGTACCTATCCACCACTAAGTTAAATTTGTTGCACACTGTACATCATCAGCTTCCTGACTTCAATTTGCTGAGTGAATGGTAGTGGAAGGAAGTTAGTGAATTCTCTTATCAAGTTCGTTCATGCCTCAGACTGATATCCTTTGGGTTTCATATTCTGGGAACGAGTTGCTGAGGCATTAAGAAACGAAAAACTTGTAACTAGTGTCTGCAGTTGAGTTATGTACTTGTACTTGGAATACATACAGGTACTTGGAATACATCTGTGTAGTGTCACCCATGTGCACAAAACACGCCTTAACATTGTGCAGCTTTGATGCATGTAAATATAAGATAAGAAAAGAGAAGAACAATTTTATTCGTCTCACAATGGAGAAATTCCCAATTCACAGCAGCAAAAATCATGAAAGGGAGAAGTAGAAGAACAAAAAGTATATAAATAAATATAAGCATATTAAAATGGGTGAGTAGGGGTGATTCCAGGTTTTCAGGTCTGTCTATTCAATAGCCTGAAAGCAGTCGGCAGGAACGAGCGGCAGTACCTCTCCTTGCAGCGCGGGTGTATCAGTCTCTGGCTGAAGGAGCTGCCCAGTGCTGTCAGGGTGGCCCGGAGGGGGTGGGAGGGTCTGTCCATCATAGCTTTTAGCTTGGCTAGTATCCTCCTGTTGCCCACCTCCTCCAGAGTGTCCAGGGAGACCCCATTGTGCGGGCTCACTTCATTTCTCTATTAGCACCTTAGTAAATCCTCATTCCTTGCTCTTCCATCTCAGCGCCTCTCACTAGAAATCCTATCAAGGCGACATGGCGATTAACAGAAGAGCAAGGTGGTAGGAGGGACAAATATTTGCGAAAATGAGATGATTCTGACTAGTTGACGTCATTTGCCAGAGACTGCATGCAACTTAATCGATGTCATGAATCAGCCATCCCCGCAGCTCAAATATTCCCATCATCCTCTTTATGCCTTATGTTTCAAGTGGGATAAAAAGTCAAATATGATCAACACTGTTATGCTTCATAACGTTGCGGATGCAAACACGATCATGTGTGGTCTGTCCGAACCCATCTCGCCCTGCCTCCCACTCGTCTTGCGCCCAGTGCATTTTTGGAGTCACTCATAAAATGCTAAAGTGTTGAGAAATGTGTGTTACATTGAATGCCAAAACAGTTTGGTCCCATCAAAACCTTTCATTTTCTACATGTGGCCAAATAATGGCAGCCTAATTGCTACCAACCATAGAAATAGGTGGTTGGTTAGGCAGGTAAGCATGAGCCAGTGTAATTAGGTCATTTAGGAATCAAATACTGCCCAAAATAGACACTTGGCTAAATATGTGTATTCAAACGAAAATAATCAAGGCATGACAGAAAGAGAGGATTAACTATTTTATTTTGAAATCCTGCGTCGTTTGCGCCCCTGCTCAGAGAGTGAGCCCGAGCGGTGATGTGAGGGAGGAGAAGAGAAGCATCAGTTAAAACACACCAAAATCTCAGTCAGGTGGTGAGGCAAAGCAAGGAACTATTTGCATATTATCCATCCATCCAGCCAGCCATTTTCCAATCTGCTTGTCCTCACGAGTCCTGACGTAGTGATGGAACCATTTCCTAACAAATATATTATGTTTCACTTTATATTATCATGTAAATTGTATCGACAATGCTGTACTTTAGAATAATTACTGTTTAAATGCACTCTGATTGCACACAAGGTTTTGATCAATATATTTGATCACGGCTGTGTTGCAGCATGACAAATTAAGCCAAACGTTTGTAATTATAAAGTGTAAAACCTTTTTATACATATTGGTAAATTGCATGCACAGTCAAAACATTTGAATATGTTTACATCATTATTGATATGCACTCCTTTACATTTTGTCATATATTTTACACCCTGTTAGGTTCATGTTCCACCCTGTTATGTTTGTCTGCCTTAGGGTGGAACGTAACAGGGTGGATTTTTTTTTTGTTTTGTTTTAACTAAATTAGCCATAGCTCTGTGATGCAGCCCATCTCTACCTACCCCACTCTGCACAGCAAATGTACTTTAATATAGGTAACAAACGTGTTTGAAATTATTTAAAACATATTTCTTACTTTCTTCACAATTCAGCATAACATGACATCACAAAGAGAGGAGGTTGGTGCTTAACTTTCTTTGTTCTTTGAAATGCCTGCCAAACGTGTGATTGCAAACACTGATTGTGGCATTATGGAAGCTGTCGGCTTTTTAGTTATAAGGAGAAAGACACTGGTGGAACACGACTTTGAGGACACAATAAATTGTTCTATGCAGTATACTTAGAGAGATTTTAGTATGATTTATACAATAATGAAGTTATATGTGTGTCTTTTTTTAGATAAATAATTATATGTCTCATTTAAACAGAAAATTTGCTTTGGGGACACTGTAAAAAAGGAGCACATGTTCCAAAAATAGTTATTTAATAGTACAGTAAACAGAGTTTGCATGCATTGTTTTTTTGTTAATCCTACAAAGGTATTTGTTACAAAAGCACTTTATCGTAGACATTTAATTTATTTCAAATAAAATTTTAACAGATACATTCTGGGGACAGAAAAGTCTTTAAGAGCCAGGAATGACCCATTCACACTTGCGGGAATAGAGTCTTGAAATGACCTGAAATGCACGGTTTTGGAAGCCCGAATAGCTGGACAGAGCGTACGTCATATTACACTCAAACGTTTTTGAAAACAGTGTGTGTTTCCAGGTGTTTGGTGAATTAGTCATGTTTTAATTGATGTCATGTAGGAAATCAGATTCTACTCAACAGTATCAGCATCTCATATACACCAACATAATTTTGATACATGGGGAAGACACGTGAGTCGACACCAACTTGCATTCATTAAACCCTCTGGCAGTGTTTGACTTTTTGTTAAAATGGGTTGAGCCTTGCCACTTTTGCCATGCAATTCATCAACATTGCAGAAAGCTGTGTGTGCAAGCTGCCGCACCATCTGTGTTTGCTGACCTTGTGACTTTTTAGTAGCGCGCAAAACGTTGGGTGTGATCAGGGTCAGACTGGTGTATCTGCCGCAAGGCTGCTAATGAGGAGGCAACTCCTTCCGTATTGCTTCAGCAAAGTAATATATCTATATTTTTTAAGGTGCTCCGTGTAGCCAATAATTGAGTGTACGGCTGCAACTAAATATTATTTTAACAATCGATAAATCGGATGATTGTATTTTCAATCAATTTTGCGGCATGAAAAAAATACAGGACTGATATGTTAGATTTTTTTTTCTTTCTCTTACAGTTTATAATTGCTTTTATACATATTTTAACATAACATGGATTTGTATCTCTATAATTACTTTAAGTGAATTAAGTAATGCTGACATCCCGACAGCACTAGGTAGCTCCTTCAGCCAGAGACTGTTACACCCGCGCTGCAAGAAGGAGAGATACCGCCGCTCGTTCCTACCGACTGCTGTCAGGCTGCTGAATAAAAAATAAAATAATGTGGAAGACAATTGTAAATAGCACTGCGACCCTATCCATATTTGTATTTATATTGCACTTAATTGAACGGTGTTTGTTTTTCTTTTCTTCTTTCTTCTTTCTACCCATTATCTTGCTGCTGTGGACTGTAAATTTCCCCAGTGTGGGACAAATAAAGGATATCTTAAATCTTAAATGCAAAACATGTTGTTGTAGAGAGCTCAAATTTGTCCCTTCTGGAATTTCATAGTGACCCACTCCACCCTCTCACTCCCATACTATGTAGACACACATTTGTTGTACAGCATTGTGTTGTTTCACGTTTCTTCAATAATAGTTATTATACCAGATTAAGTCTGAGCTGTAAGCATGGGGAAAGTTGCTGTTGCTGGTGAGGCTACTCAATTTGCCTCCTGGCTGGCATAGGGGAAGACTAAGTGTCTCGAGGTTGGTCCACCAGTCTGGCTTCCCTCTCTGGTGTGCAGTTGGTGACCCATACCTGCCCCCTGGCTGTGGGGTCTTCTCCTCCAAAGGGGTCGGCAGGTATGTGCCCAGATCCTGGGTGCCCCTTGACGACCCGTCATATGCGCCAACTCTTCTTGATCCACAACACACCTATGTTGACATTCCTCCCCTCAAGGTATCAGAGACGTATGGAATGCCACTGCTCACAGTGACTGTTCCTAGCCATTGGTCTTCAATGCGATGCGGCCTTGCGTCGGCAGTGGAATCACCAAGGGGGAGCGCTGATGTGCATCCTTCCCCACAGTGACCTGCTGACACGAGCAAATTCTCAATCTTAAATGTCATGCTTGCTTTTTGCTCTTTCATATGAAATGTTCCTTTAATTTGTTGCTTTGCTGTTCTGTGTCTTTATCTCTGAAGACATCACGGTTACATTCTCACGGGCTGGGAGTTAAAATTGTTTAACCGCTAAGTCAACAAAAATTGGTTGACGCAACAGTCAACACATTTAACAGCTTTGGTTGTGTATGGCGCCAATAATCAGGACACAGCTCTCCACATCAAGCAAGAATGGAGGGGGGGGGGATCCACCCACATAGCTTCTCCATTTAGTGTTCTCAGTTCCCAAATGTTTATTGAATGTTAGTAATAGAAAATGTTACACAATGGTCAACATGACCCTGTCACAGCTTTTTAGGAACGCGTTGCAGCCATAAAATTCAAAATTAATGATTTGCTGAAATCAATATCAATTTATCAGTTTGAACATCAAATATCTTCTCTTTGTAGTGTATTTAATTAAATATAGGATAAACATGATTTGCAAACCATTGTAATTCTGGTTAACACAACAGCCCACATTCATTGGAATTGGGTTTATAAATAAATTTGACTTGACTTGGCATGTCTGTTTTATAGTAAACTACAACTGGGAGTAGCGAATAAACATCTTGAAGCAGCCAAGAATGTTTTGCCTCTCATTTGGAGGAGTGGATCGCAATCTGTCGCTACAAGACGGCACACATCCACCCTGTTATGATCTCCTCTGTGTTTTGGAGCGCACTTCCTCCTCACGTAGAACTTCAACATTTATTTAACCTTGATTTATCCTGGTTAGGTAATTGAGAACAGATTATCTTCCTTTGCAATTCCGACCTGGCAGCAGAAAGCAGAGTAAATATAGTTTCAAGTGTTGTACCATCTCCGTGCTGCTCCCATTCTGTGCTTTGCAAAGATTGCAAGCAACACTTTGTCCAGCATTGATTGTGTATAGTGACATGCTCAGACACTTTACTATCGATGACTTTCTCCGTACAAGCAATGTTTGGGGGCAGAAAAACATAAACTGGCTCCTCTTCATCCACATGCAGGGTTCCCACGGGTCCTTTAAGTTCATAAAAATCCATAAAAAAAGAAGTTGTAAAATTATTATAATATATATATATTATAATAAATAAAATTGTCCTTAATTTGGAGGGAAAGCTTCTAAAATCAATAAATGAATTGAAGTTTAATATTTTCTGAATTTAAATTTTTCTTAGTGTACTTTATTTGAGAATGAATTCCAAGTTTTTTTTTCATTTTTCTACCTGTGGGAAAATGAAAATTTGACATCCAGTGTGTCAAATACAGTAAAGGGTTAACTGATTGCCGCTAAAAATAAAGATGTGCCCTTCTTTGGCAGCAATGATTTGAACACCAGCTCAGTGATATGTGGCTTTCTGTTCAGTCCGCATATTGCTGAGCGGGCATTAAATCCACCGTGAATCCCCTGCTGAATGGAGAAAAGTCCTTAAAAATGGCTAAATTAGCCCTCAAAAGTCCTTAGAAGGTCCATAAATAAAAAGCAAGTGGAAGAGTGGGAACCCTGACATGGCGCAACTTCTGCCACACTCCGCTCCTTCTCTATGCCATTTTATGGCAGCAGGTGACTAGCGTAATAAAGACTTGACACATTATCAATTTGCAGCCCTTATTGAGCAAGTCATACAGCACAAAGGAACACCAATACTGTACTTAGATGCCCATCCATTGTTTTGTTCATCAGACTGTTAATAAAGGGAGGAAAATTGTTTTAATTGACTGACATCATTCTGTGAAGAGAGTGCGGCTAGTGGAGTCGCAAGAAAATTGGAGCATCCAAACTATGTTTCAAGACTACTTGGGAATATTTTTTTTCCATACAGTTTTTGTATGCCCAAACAAGAGCACTGTACACTATACATACAGTATGAACTGGTTTAATCACCTTACATTTTTAAGAAAGGTTTGCATCTTGTATTAGATGAAATTACTTTTCAATAATTTTGGGGTTAAAATAAGCTCATTGTAATTAACAGAAAATACATCTCTGTGGGGTTCTGCCACTTGTATTACTCTACCGTTTTAAAAGGGTTCCTAATGCAACCACCTCCCCCAAGTAGGAAATACATTTTTGAACTTCCCCCTTATTTTCTAAACTAATTTACAAGCCTGTCTGTGTACATTGGAGTTGTTTGCAGCTACTTTGGCCTCAGGTTAGTTTGCTCGACAGGATGACTCACAATTTCGGTGATTGGATTATCTGCCTCTTGCTCAAGGAAAAGGTGACTGATTATGACAGCTTTGAAACTTTTTGAAAGAAAACCCATGTGCCGCCATAAAAAAATATACACACATGGGAACAAATCAAACTTCTGGGACCTCTTACTTATAATCAAGTTTTTATTTGCTTGTATTCAAATAATTGAGTCTCTGGAACACCTGGCCAACCATTAAGTGTGAAATTTCACAACCAAATAGTTATTTGTGATCTGTCTCTTTCCGATAATGGGTCTGTAAGCAAGCTGTTCAGAATTTTTCCTGACTATGACATCCGAAGTCAGATAATTTCTAAAATGCAGCCAACACATGGGGTTTCTCCACCAGGGGTGCGGTATACGGGGTAAATCTAAGCCATTATTGACCTGGCAGCTGAACTGGGCGAAGATCCATTTTCTTTCGATGGAGGTGATGGCTGTGCCAGACAGAAACTATCCAAGCTGCTGTTAAATAAACAGTAGCTCTCTAAATTACCTCGCGCCACCTTACCTCTCTGAGCTCATCCGCCCCACACACCTGCCCGGCGCCTCAGGTCTGCGGACTAGACATTATTAGAAGTACCAAGAACTAAACTGAGGCTCAGAGGGGATCGAGCCTTTTCTGTTGCTGGTCCCACTCTCTGAGGTGACCTCCCACTGGGCATTCGGCAAGCCTCCTCGCTGCCCATCTTTAAAACCTGCCTCAAAACTCACTTGTATTCTTTGGCATTTGCCTCAGCATGACTTAGATTTGTTCTTGGTTTTGCTGTTCGGTACTTTCTACCGTATTTGTTACGGATTTGCTTTACTGTTTGTTGTATATGTTAATTGATCCATGTACAGCACTTTGTATGCAGCGATGGCTGTTTGAAAGTGCTCTATAAATACAGTTGAGTTGAGTTGAGCTAACACAGATAGCATCTGATAAATGTAACATACAGTATTGTTAGTTTATGGTGACAAGGGGAAGAGAGCACTGTGTTTGTTGCACCACACAATTTGGTGGTTTGGTGATAAAATGCCACTTCCATCTATCATAGCTATCATTTCTTGGAATAACTGCATAGAATGTCTCGAGTAAAAATACAACAAGTGCTTTTACTGGTCTCTATATGGATGGAAACTTGGGAGCTGCTATCATTTCTTGGAATAACTGCATAGAATGTCTCATTTAGTTAGTGAAGTAATGGCCACACACTTGCTTTGGCTTTGAAATGCTGACACTTGTTCTGCTTTTGCGCATTCAGACATGTAATCAGGACGACGATGAAGTGGAGATTGCTATGGACAACGCAGCCTTTATGGATGAGTTCTTCTCCCAGGTGAGCTTTTGAAAATTTTAAGATCACTGGGTTTCAGACATTCGCATACAGCTAACTTGCCTTGTGTGTTTCAGATTGAGGACATCAGGAACAGCATCGATAAAATTGACGACAATGTGGCTGAGGTCAAAAAGCTTTTCTCGGTCATTCTGTCTGCTCCCACGTCAGATCAAAGTGAGACTTCTCAGTACCGCAATTTCATGTTAAGACCATTTTTTGTTTGCCTAGCTTTCCTCCTTAAGCATGGTTAAATGTTATATTTTTTTAGATGTTTTTGTCACTACAGTATACACACACACACACATACACACACAATGTTAATGATGTTAACATCGTTGAAATGTGTCTTGTATATATGTGTAGTTATGTCCAACTCATTTAGCTAAATAAAAAATAGTCTCCGTACTGTATACAATAATGCAGTGTACTTCAAATGCACTAAACTGAGCTATTAAACTAATTTTAATAGCTCAGTTACAAAGGAGAGTTTTTCTCTTCAGGAAGTCTGAATTTTTGAGACAGGTTTTGTATTGGATTGTATTAGACCGTGCGGGGATAACTAATGTTATGTCTGGTGAGTGCTGTACACTACCTTGAGAGTGCCACAGGTTTTTCATACCCACACGGAAACACACATTTGTTAATTCAATATTACCATGATCATAAATGTAGGGTGGCTTGAAAATGGGTTGTTTTAAAGGTAAAGAAATTTGAATTTATTTGTGAGAAACATGTCTGTTCCTTTCAGAAACACAGGATGACTTGGAAGCAATCACCAATGACATCAAGAAAATGGCAAACAACGCCAGAAATAAACTCAAGAGTGAGCCTCGACCCTTCAATACACACACACACACACACACACACACACACACACACACACACACACACACACACACACGTTCATTGGCATTAGTGACTTAGTTTGAGGTTTTGTGCGTACTCTTTATATAGTCATAACTGGATTTAATTCATTTTTTTAGTTTGTTTTTAATTAATTGGAATTTTTAATTAATGCCACATTTGAATGCTTTTAAGTACAACTTGTTTGAGTAATCTGAATTTCTCTGCAGCCATCGAGAGGAATTTGGAGTCAGAAGAACAGGAGAGGGTGTCAGCTGACATGCGGATACGTAAATCACAGGTTAAAAACATGATTTGACATTGGATTATGAATCGCGACCCCCTTGCCCTCCCAATCATTTTATGTTACTGTTTCCCAGCATGCAGTGTTGTCTAGGAAGTTCGTGGAGGTCATGACAAAGTATAATGAAGCTCAGGTGGATTTCAGGGAGAGGAGTAAAGGACGTATTCAGCGACAGCTAGAGATCAGTGAGTGATGCCTCTCAACAAAGAATTCAGGCAGAAGTGTGACAGGCATATGGTTTCGTCTCCCAACAATTCATTTGCTGTGTTTTCCAGCCGGAAAGGCGACAACAGATGAAGAACTTGAGGAGATGTTGGAGAGCGGCAATGCTGCTGTGTTTACTGCAGGGGTGAGTGTGGTACCGTTTTGTTGCACTTTTCCTTCCTCATTAACAGACTTGAATCCAAGCTGCCTGTGTCTCATTAAAACACAAAACAACTGGTTAATGTTTAGCTTTGGATTTAGTCTACGGAGCTCAAAAGTCACTTGCCATTGTTCAGCCTCAAATCTAGCCTGGAAAAAAAAGCCTTCGAGAAATGTCACTGTTAGTTTTACTGCACAAATGGCAACGGTGAGCATTATCATTGCCCTCCACTGATGATGTATTGATCTCAATATAGGAAGAAAACATTTTTAATCGTTGTCACAGCTGACTGCTGCTTTGAAATACGTTTCCTGTGTTGTCGAACACCATTGGAGGCTGACACAGAGAAGGGATCAGAATAAATCAAGCATGTCCAAGCTCAGGTTACCCAACGGCCGCTGTCTTCCATGACTTATAACAAATCCTGATCATTTGAATCAGGTGTGTAGGAGTAGGGAGACATAAAACACGCAGGACAGCATCCCTCGAAGACTGGGTTTGGACAACTCTGCAATAAATGAATGCATTTGGACAAATGTGTGGCTTTTCCTCCTTTTCTTGAGTTTTCTCTTCAATGCAATTCTCTCGATGTACAGACGCTCCCCAGCTAACGAACGAGTTACGTTCCGAAGGATCGTTTGTTAGCTGAATTCGTTCGTAAGTTGCTTCAGTGCTATATTTTGTATGGAATGTATGTTTAAGACTTATATAAGTATGTTTAAGGTTTATATAAGTATAATAAAATGAAGTTTAACTTACTTTTGGAAGATGTACTCGAAGGCTTAAGGAGATGATGGACGATTGCACAGTTTTCTTCTTTTTCTCATCATAAATGATGCAGTAGCACTGTATGGCATCATTCATTTGATTTGCAACCTTTGTGCAACGTTCAATATTTGGGTCTTGCTGCTCGAAGAGTGCGATGGCTTTATCTATGAGCGAAAACCCCTCGGCCAAGAGTTCAGTCTCAAACTTCTTCATGGGGACAGGCGTTTCCTCCTCCTCCTCCTCCTCTCACAGCGCCTCACGTCGGTATTAGCGGCGGAAAGAAGTACTACAGTACTCGGAAAAAGGCGCGCAATACAAAATCTAACTTACAGCATCTCTGTCCGAGAACATTTTTCGACATACCTGTACCCGCAAAAATGTTCGTATGTACCGTTGTTCGTAACATGAATGTTCGTAAATCGGGGCGCGCCTGTACATGCTTAACAGTTGTGTGCGTGCGTTTTCTAAAAGACAAGGAGTAAAGAGAAAACAAGGGTCAGCAGGCAAGTGCACACAACATAAGATAAAAAGGTACACTTTACGAAGCAGATTTATCCAAATACTGTTAAGATAGTAATGTTTAAGCAGCCAGCACATCACTTCCCTTTGACACACTCATCCGATGCGCTACTTGTTGGACTGATGCTAACTTACTAATCACAACACGCGTTCACGAATGAAAATCATATCACACCACTCCAGTAAAATGGACTGGGACTAATCATGACAATAGGTTTGCATGCACGTGCACTTGAATGATACCACTACGAGTCATCGACGCGCACTACTGACACGATACTGTGCACCAGTTATGCTCAGACTTTACATTACCAACATTATTAAAATGCATGCTAAATTAAAGTGGAAGCCAAAAATGTTACGTGAAAGCAGACCCTGCTTTTCGACTGTCTTAAAAGTTAACTCAAATTTTATTTACGAAAATACATTCTATGTTCCCCCAGTAGTCAAAACACGGGGATTCCGATTAATATTGCGTTTGTGGAATATTAATTAAGCACTGAATTTCACCCATACTTCTGTATCTACCACTTTCTGTCAAATGAAAATGACATCACAGTTGCTGAAGGCTCAGGTACCGACCAATCACAACTCACGTGTTTTCTGAGTTTGGTCTTGTGACATTTGCAAGCTGTTATGTGACAGCGTTTATGACCTGAGACTTATTATTTTTCTTAGTTGGGGGGCTAAAAAGGGGAGTGTGTGTTAAAAATGTTTGCACCAACTCTGCAGATTGTGGACTCTGGCATTTCCAAACAAGCCTTGAGTGAGATTGAAGCCCGACACAAAGACATTGTTCGTCTGGAAAGTAGCATCAAGGAGCTGCACGACATGTTTGTGGACATTGCCATGCTGGTGGAGAACCAGGTACGCCCATTCCCCAATCCACTTGTCCATCATGTCTCCCAATCATAAACCGGTTAGTCACCTTCATCTTTACACTTTGGACTTCACACTTGGCATTCATTGACTTCTTTCCCTCTTATTTGTGTGCATCCTGACCGCATTCGGCTCCTTTCTGATCTTCATGTGCTGCCTGTGTTGATCTCTGACGGTCCGTCTTCCTTCTGTCTTTTCCAGCGGCATGAAAATTTCACTTTTCCCAATACTGTCTTATACCACCTCCAGCTCATCGTCACTCATCATTTATGGGTCAACATGAAAGCATTTTATAAGACTCAAAGCATCATAATTGCTCTCATAGTTAGCCTTTGCAGCCATGATTTTTTTGCATATAAATATTTGGTATAATAGCTTATATTTGCTTGCAACATGCTTTCTGAGTGGAAGTCTCGATTGAGGTAAGGGACACTTGTTTCTAATTGCACTGTTTCTTAACAAACTCTTTTCTGTCTCTCTAACTTCAACTTGGATACAAGTGCATTTAACAAAACACTAACAAATACTATTTGCATTTAACCCATCAAGTACAATACAGTGGTGCCTTGAGATGCGAGTGACCCGACTTCGGAGTTTTTCTAGTTATGAGCCATTGCTATGAGAATTTTATTTTTTTTGTTTCCACTTCCAAGCATAAATTTGCGATATGAGCGTTGTTATGGTGGCTCAATTCAATTCAGTGGCAGATGATGAACAACACCTCAAAAATGGGGGTTCAAGGAATTTTATTGCCATACCAACACACAATTACACGATGTGGCACAAAATTCAATACAAGAGGTCTCAATTAGACCAATAAGTCACGGGCACGCGGGGGTGGGGGGCAAAGGTGCGGCGGTCCTCAGCATCCAACTTTGGGAGCCATCGAAAGAAACCAGCCTCCCCGGCACCTGACCGTATTAGAAAAATACAACAAAGCTCATTGATTCAAGGTTTTAATGCTTTTTGCATTTTGTCTAATGGTCCTTATATATTGTTTGACTTGGTCTCAAAAATGCAAATGAGTGTTTTTCGACGATGTGGTTCAGAAATAATCTTAATAAACATCTTTCCATTATTTGTTAAACATGGGCAACAACAATTAGTTTCTACATGTATCATTTTTTGAGTGGTTGTTGTTACGAATGTCACATGACCAAACGCAGAAAACAGCTGAGCCCTGATTGGTTGTTAGCTGAGCCCTTCGGCACTGTGATGCCATTTTCAGTTGACAGCAAGTGGCAAAATGGCCGCCCCCTAGGGTAAGATAATTTGAAATATGAGTTTTAAATTAGGAGCATGGTCACTAACTGAATGTAACTCATATCTTAAGACACTGGTGTATTTGTTTTTCTCGTGAATGGTCCTTTATTCAATTGACCTACTTATATTTTTACAGGGTGACATAGTAGACAACATAGAGCAGAATGTTTCCAAGTCAGTGGACCACATCATGGTTGCTAAAGAGCAGACCAAAAAGGCTCTAAGGTACCAGACCAAAGCACGCAAGGTAATGTTATACGGCAACTGATAGTCACTTTGACCTCCTATTTTTTTTTTTCCTCACTTATTCTGACTGCCAACTCTTTGTGGCCCTACACACACACACGCACACACGCACACACCAAACCACACACACAGCAACTACAATCCGTTCATCTCAACATGCCCCCTCTTATGTTATGTATTTTGTTATGTATTAATTCAAAACTGCTCTGGACATCATGCACCACAAAAGGGGGGAATGATTGACAGGATTGAGAGCAACATGGACCAATCGGTGGGCTTCGTTGAGCGAGCAGTTGCAGACACTAAGAAAGCCGCAAAGTTTCAGCAAGAGGCCCGACGTGTGAGTTACTACCGTGGAAATCGGTGGTTCTGTTTCCCAAAAGCATGCAAATCATTTTATTTTGTCTCCTCAAACTGCAACAATGCAAAGCCTGAGCGTTTCAGCGCTGTTTTTCTGTAGTTGGCCGATAACGATGATAAAATGAAAGCGGCCATATGCTACAGCGCAACAATAAGGCAGGTAGCAAATGTGATCAAGCATTAGTATGGTATCCAGAACACTGTGTTATTTGAGTTGAGACTAATTGAAGACTAATTATCAAGAAGCATTCAGCTCAACTCATCCCAGTGAGATCCCTAGGGTAAGATAATTTGAAATATGAGTTTTAAATTAGGAGCATGGTCACTAACTGAATGTAACTCATATCTTAAGACACTGGTGTATTTGTTTTTCTCGTGAATGGTCCTTTATTCAATTGACCTACTTATATTTTTACAGGGTGACATAGTAGACAACATAGAGCAGAATGTTTCCAAGTCAGTGGACCACATCATGGTTGCTAAAGAGCAGACCAAAAAGGCTCTAAGGTACCAGACCAAAGCACGCAAGGTAATGTTATACGGCAACTGATAGTCACTTTGACCTCCTATTTTTTTTTTTCCTCACTTATTCTGACTGCCAACTCTTTGTGGCCCTACACACACACACGCACACACGCACACACCAAACCACACACACAGCAACTACAATCCGTTCATCTCAACATGCCCCCTCTTATGTTATGTATTTTGTTATGTATTAATTCAAAACTGCTCTGGACATCATGCACCACAAAAGGGGGGAATGATTGACAGGATTGAGAGCAACATGGACCAATCGGTGGGCTTCGTTGAGCGAGCAGTTGCAGACACTAAGAAAGCCGCAAAGTTTCAGCAAGAGGCCCGACGTGTGAGTTACTACCGTGGAAATCGGTGGTTCTGTTTCCCAAAAGCATGCAAATCATTTTATTTTGTCTCCTCAAACTGCAACAATGCAAAGCCTGAGCGTTTCAGCGCTGTTTTTCTGTAGTTGGCCGATAACGATGATAAAATGAAAGCGGCCATATGCTACAGCGCAACAATAAGGCAGGTAGCAAATGTGATCAAGCATTAGTATGGTATCCAGAACACTGTGTTATTTGAGTTGAGACTAATTGAAGACTAATTATCAAGAAGCATTCAGCTCAACTCATCCCAGTGAGATCTCATACAAGAGCTGTATGACAAATTCTGCCTTAACAATGACATTGTTAAATTTTAATTGATTCAGTTTTTTTCCGGCATGTAACTCCATTGCAAGCCGTTTCTAATACTTTTTACTATAACTGTCAAGGGTGAAAAATGTGGGCAGGATGACCAAAAGAAGATAATGACTGACTCCAGTAAACTCGGTCACATGTCCAGGAACACACTGCACTTTTACAACTTGGTAACCACCAAATTTTATTTGCTTTTCTTTTCCCTAGTGGCAATGGGTCATTAATTAGATGTAATCTTTTGTAGCACTACAGTATAAAATACATGCAGTCACTATCAAGTGGATGCCTACTATTCGTGGGGGAGAGGCACCGGGCAGGTCAGCAAATAGCGCAAATCTGTAATCATTGATACCCATTCAAATGAAAAAAAAATGCTGATGAACATCCAAAATGCAAAAAATAAATGAATAAAATAATTCAAAACAAATCGGTGAATATGCGACTCCGAGGCTGCCAAACAAGTATGCGGGTTTCCACTGTGTCTCCGTTTCTTTCAAAAATATCCTGTCAATACAGGCAAGTGCATAGAGAACAAATTCCTCTTGAAGTATGCTTTTGGGAGATCAGTATCCATCCCCGGACCCTCACTGTAATCCTGTCTGTTCCTCTGTGATTCCACCACCCCAACCACAGTAAAATTAAACCAGACTCATCTATACCACATGTATGAACGCGTACAGACAAACATACTCCTTTCTATACTTTTGATTCTCTCTGTGTTTGTCAGTTTGTGTGTTTTAAGAATATGTATTGACCTGCCAAGGTAAGTCAACATTGGTGACAATATTGATTGATTGCTTTAGTCAACATTAGTAATGTTTATTTTAATGTTGATTTTGACAGCACGTGTAATGTAACTGATATTTGATGTCACAAGCAAGCTCTGATGGGAGTTTTGATATGTTCTGTGTAGTTCTGTAAGAAGGAAGAGCAACAAAGTCCAAGTTCATTTTGTGGAACTGACCCACTTCCTTCTATTGACTTCAATTTATGAGTACAGTCACTATCATTGATTCTATGAGTTTATGTGTTGAATCTGTTGCATTTCCTCAAATTGTTGCCGTCTATTTCCTCAATGGCAGAAAAGATCAGGACATATTTTGCTTCCAAAGGATTATAAAATAATGATGGGTAGATAGATATTTGCAAAGATGTAATATTCACACTTATACACTCTCATTAATAAGATAGACACAACCAAAAAGTAAGACAGCATTGAGAATGAATTTGAAAACTGTAATTGCACTTAAGCAAGACGAGGAAAATGGACTAAGGTGTTGGCATGTTGTAAGTAGGCATGAGCAGGTATCCAATGCTGGAGGTTTGATAACCGCGAGCAAAAATATTGCGCTTTCACAGTATTGCGGTATTGCAATTACAAAGTACAACTCTTAAATGTCTTACTTGTCCATGTTTGGCTCAATAACTTAATTTCATAGAACACGCTTCTTATGCAAATTGGTAAGAGTAAAAAGGAACAAATCAATTTAATTGTTCATAATAAAATCAAAATTTAGTACAACAGTAAAAGTACTTAATATGTTGAAAATGGATAAACTCCGTCTTGTTTAGTAATGCCAGCACGGAAACGAACATGTTAGCATGGCAATTATCTGCCTCAGTAGCGAGTCAATATTATTTATTTCAGCAATTGTAGACAGGCTGACTTTCACAGCTGGTTGCAAGCACTCATTTCAAGACTGCATTTTTGTAATATACTGTATTGACGTTAGCCTGATCTTTTTCGACGAATGATGAGTGAATTACAACTTCCCTGTAGAATCTCCGAAAATGAGTCATGTATTTGTTTACTTGTTCAAGTGGATTACACACCCATCAATTTAATTGGGACATGCCATCTGTTATATTGGAGGCCACACTCTGCGGAAATACGGTATGTCTACTGCTGCACTGCGCAATCGCCCAAAAACTTAGATTGTGACTTACACAAATAAGAGTCATGCAGGATGACACGGGATTGGCGGAAAGTTCTCTTGAAGGGTCCCATCTGTACTTCCCAACAGAGATGGGTGCAAGTAGTGCTGATTGTTCTGGTCTTGCTGGCCGTGCTAGCTCTCATAATCGGGTTGTCAGTGGGCCTGACGCGCAGCTGACGAGATGTTTGAGTAAGACGATTGCTAAGGGTGAGTAACTCAGGAGCAAATAACCTCTCACAAAGGGTGGAGGTGTTCAGGCTTCTTTTAAAAAGGGTTTGCATGGCTTTGCTGTCCCACCAAGGCTTTGTGTATAAATGACTTACTGTATGTGTTTGTGGTGTGACGCTTGGGACGGGTGGGTGTTTTCTCTCACTTAGTCTAGCAAACGAACAAAGCGGTGCTAGTGGCAACCGTGTTTCTTCTCCTGTGCAAGTAGAGACTTTGATCTTGCGGTAATTATTGTTCTCCCTCTTTGTAGAAGATGATCATTATCGGTGTCATCTGTGCAGTGGTCGTTATCATCCTCCTCGCCATCATCCTCTCACAGACTCTATAGCAGGACCTTGGTTATCATGATCATCTTCACTCCATTCATCACCCACGTGCAAACCAAAGAACAGACTTTGATAGCACTGTCGCTTGGGTACTTCTAATTCATTATCTAGTTGAACATCTGGAGGAATGACTTGTGACATAGACTGATTTATGAGCTTAATTCCCTGAAGCTAAAGGCAGTTTGTTCTGCTTCAGATGAAGAAGCAAGACTCGCGATGGGCCACAATGTAGCGCCACTCCAGTGTCTTTTTTTTCCCATTTTGTCGTGCAAGTGGTGGAAAATGACTTAATCCGCAACAGGTTAAGGACCTGACTGTCTGCTCGAAGCACATCACCTCCCTCCTTATTTTTACTATTTGCCTTCTATGAGCCGTTGACACATTTCACAATGAACTGGGAATTGCAAGGTTCTTGGGAGTTTTGTCACATTCACGTTGTTGGGTTTTCTTTGTCGCCAACCTCGAGCCTTAAATATGCCTGTTTAGCTGAAAAGTGCACATGTGAAGTCCTTGCTCTTCATTGCAAGTGTATGAGCAAACAAGCATGCCATAATAAAAAAGATTTTTAATGAAAGATTTTAATGCCAAGGGCTAAAAAGCCCTCAGGTAGTACCACGAGTAACAATGATACCCAAAATGTTTGTGAATTTTTTTTTTACTCATTGATGGATGTGTCTTGCTAATAAAGTTGCACCAACACAATAGACATCATTCAAAACTAGCCTGGCTGGTGGCTTTTTCCCCCCACCCAACAGTGCTGTTTTATTCAAATGAGTTCATGAATTCACGCAAATAAAATACCATATCAAATATTCCTACCATCAAAGTGTTTATTTTCTGAGAAATGATTTGTTCCTCCCATACATAATGTTGTGAAAGTAATGTGAGGCAACACACTTGAAATAAATAATTCTCATATTGTTTTGTTTTGTTTTTTTGCGGAGGGCAGCAAAAATAATCAAATGAATTCTGATGGTTTATATTTCCGAGTCTCACAGTTGGGTTTCTCTGCATTGAGCCTGCTCAGTGACTGCAATCAATGAGTAGAACAATTGCAGTGTGTTCAAGAGGCACTCCATTCAAAGATGGACATGTTTCAATGTAGACTTCATGTGTTAAAAAAAAAAAAAAAGGCAAAACGGCGGGAAACAAGCGGACAAAATTATTTGATTGTACTGTTTTATGTTGACAAGTCAATTATTTAAATGCAAATGAAAGACATTTTCTGTGAATGGCTGGCTGAGTCGCATTCCCTTGTAATCTGATGCCATCTGGTTCATTTGTTGATAAATATCAAGCACCTTTCAAAAGTGATAGAAATGTCCACAAAGAGATAAATTCTTTTTTACCTTCTTCTGATAATCCAGTACTCTTTTACACACACACACACACACACACACACACACACACACACACACACACACACACACACACACACACACACACACTTTCCCTTGGTTTTCCTTATCCCCAGTGACTGTGCCCCCATGCATTTGGAGTTCAAAATGCTGGAATAATTATTTTACGTCCCGTGTCTACAGAAAAAAATGATGATAACTCTGTGCTGCGCCATCATTGGAATCGTGGTGTTCTCCTATCTCTACAGCTTCTTCTCATAAAAGGTACCATTCATCAAAACATGAAATGATTAAAGAAAAAGAAAGTCAAGTCTAAATATACAATGTTTTTGTCTTGTGCTTGCTTCAAAGAGGATATCACGAAGTAAAACAAACGTCTCTTTACCCTGATTGTGTTGAGTGAATGTAATTGATGTGTCCCTGTTTGCTTCTGTACTTCCCCCTTGACATTCTTTGATTCTAACCGTTTTATTGCCACAAGAATCGTGTTTTTGGCACGCTGCACCACACCACCCCCTGGTGGTAATGTAAAAAGGGTTCGATGGTATGAAATATTTTCCAAGCGTTGTAAAACTGTTGAGGGAGATTAAGATATCCTCTGTAGGATTTAAAATGGAGATTACACGTGTTCAAATGACTACTCGGGTAGGAGTATTATTTTAAGACTTGATGTCACGATCGTCATGATGTGCGTGTGATTGTGTTGTGCGTGGCGTGCTCTCACAATGCGCGTCATTGTTTTTTTCGCCTCGAATTGTCTCTCAGTCCCTGGCAGCCTGTCAACCCAGAAAAGCGTGTTATGCAATAAACGATGGCTGTACGTTGTAACAGCTGGTGTGCGTGTCGTTTCTCCGCGAACTCTTTCTCACTGGACTCTTTATACATCACGACAATTTCTAAAGATTATTCTCTTGTTTTCCCGACTGCAAAATATGTCGTGCTATATATCAACACTGGAAAATACCATCACTGTCTTTTTATCCCTCATCCTCTGACTTGAAAGAAGAGAACAACCCTGCGCCGTCATGAAAGAGGGGCGGGGTTCAGAGAATGATGCGCTCGATTTTGACCTGGGTAGAGCCGACGTAGAACTTTTCAAGCACTGTGCCACTCATTTTCGTCGCTGTTGTTTCACTCGGAGGGCCTCGATGACTTTGAAAACCATCCAAATGCCTTCATCATATGAGGCAGACACAATATCCCCTGTATTTGATTGTTGTAATGTAATTCCTAACAATTATATCGCCCTGTATTTGCTTTGCCTGATCTGGACCCCAGCCTTGAGTTTTGACACTGATTACATTAGAATCTTTCAATAATTGTTCAATTAATTTAGCCAGTTATTTTTGATTAACTCAAATTATGATCTCATCTCATGAAACAATCGGTTAGTTGAGTGGTTTTCAAAGTGTTGTACCACCAGTGGTATGAGAAAGAATCACTGAAATATACAAAACCGCATGAAGTAATTCAGAAGATTAGGATATGTTTAACCCAGTATAGTACCTTTGTTAAGTACAGTTCCATTGTATCTTACTTTTAGGGTGAATACACTTACATTTATTTATTGAATTTTTTTATTAATATTGTTTTTATATGTAACCTTTATGTGCTGTGAATTTGAATTGAATAAATTAGTGCAGTTTATTTCTCGCTTTTTTTTCTTTTGAATGAACACTGGGGCCTACTCCGCTACTGTATTTTAATGGTGGACATGATGGTGGTACTTGGGGTGCGGGGCATTAAGCATTTTTTGAGGTGGTAATCAGTGTGAAAAGTTTGAGAACCACTGGGTTCGTTGATAAAACAAAATACTTAGCAAAGAATGACCCAGGACACGCTGGAGAGACATGATGAGCTAGAGAAAATAAACGAGGGCAGATAGGGAATCAGATGGAAAAATCATCTACAAAAGTTGACTTGCATCTCTCATTAAAATATTTATTAAAATGTGTTGACCAGTCCAAATAATTACACTTAGAAACGCTAATGTATGGTGCAAACCGATGTAAAAATCAAACGCGGCAATATGTTAACGTATTCTAATCTTGCTACAATAGTACAGGCCACGTCCAATGGGAGGGCTTCTATGCAAATATATCCGAGTTGTGTTGTAAGTAGGGGGTGTCGTAAATGTGTGTCTCTCTCTCTTTCTCTCTCTCTCTCTCTCTCTCTCTATCTCTCTCTCTC
>NW_017805744.1:1059699-1091084 GCF_001891065.2 Hippocampus comes
CCCTCCCCTCCCTTCCTTCCTTCCCCCGCCCGCCCTCTCTCCTGTAGGTTCGTGAATATGTGTGTTGTTTGACCAGCTGAAAATGGCGGCTCGGAACGTCGACTCCGTCTAACTTTATGGCATAATAACAAACATAAAGATACATCAGTGCTTCGACCTCGTAACATGGGGACGAACTTATTTGAGAAGCTTCCCACGCTCATCTTGTGAAACGTCACTCGGGCTGCTGCGACTAAACGGCGTCCCTACGTAGAGGTAAATGCTTGGAAAGCTCACAACTGCCGATGCTAACATCGGCTAGGTAGCTAGCGCCAGTTATCAAAGACATTGGAACGGGGCGATCTTACAGCGCCGTGTAATTAATTATCAACACTTAAACACCATCGCTTGTTATCATTTTTAACTACTCCCATTTAGTCGACACTAGTCGATAGTAATAGACGCGACCTAATTGTTTTTTAATCCTTTTTTTAGTCGAAAAGCTAGCCATAGCTTCCTGGCATCACTGTTGGATAATGCTGAGATGTTTAGCTAGCTTCACCTCCGAGAAGAACTCAAGTGTCAAAAAAGAGCCACAACATTGGAGTGCAATGGACTTTTTTTTTCTTTTACGCTTCTCATGAGACTTTGCCTGTCGTTTAGAGACCATGGAGGATCCTCATACACGATACAGCAAACGCCTGGTAAGTAAACTCCTTCCTGACTGACTTTTATCGCCAAAAGCAGCTGATCGTGATTCGTGATACATCTGAACAAGTTTAGGATCGCTTACAAAGTAGGATTAATGTAATTCGTTTGATTCGTGGGCACTTGATGCTGCGGCTCTGGTCAAACTCTTGTTTGTTAGAGTGTGCGTTGTAAAACGGGAGCACTGAATGTGTCTGAACGACTCCAGGTTCAAAAGAGGGTCAAGTTCATTGTCTTGACCTGACAGTGTTGCGAAGAGCTGCTTCACACCCACTATCAGCTTCTTTTCTGATGTCCGAACTGTTATTTATTGTTTGATTGTATTAAATTATCATTTGGATAAAGGGATCCCATCTGGGAGAATTTATGTCTGGAGAAGTCATTTTTAAACCGAACAGCATTTGTTGATAACACTCCAATATTAGCACTGAATGCCCACTGCATTTTCTGGGGGGGAAGAATGTAAATAAAGCACGTACCATATTATTGCGCCATTGTATAAACAATAACGCACTTTTATTTGTGTACAGCGTTGAAGCCCTCAGTTTAAATTAATAGCAGTACAGTTCACTTCCATACAGAGAGGAATGGGGGTGGGGATATCTGATCGCGTTTTTTAGAGCCTGATCCATCTGTCTACCCAACCAGTGTTGCATGTGGTGAGTGGCAAGGGGTGGGGCGATTCAAGGGGGGCAATGTGTGGAATATTAACCCCTGCTCTTTTGTGGTGCTGTATTATTCGGGGCCCTCATGAACTGAAATGGTGTTCTAATTGAATTGATCCTCTCTGTTTCTGGCACTATATTATTAAGACATTGTTTTATTAGATTGTAGCAATTATCTCCGGTATCAGTTCTGGAAAGCAGGTGTCGTTGGGAATCAAGAAGTGTTTTCTTTGTGAAAACAGTATAAATCAAAGCTTTGTTTTTTTTTTTAACCCTCAAGCACATCATCAAGACAATTTGTAGGTATAAGGCTGCCCATTTGTCTGCCCATCTTTGTCGTAATACCAAAATATCTTCAGTAATTTAAAGTGAAGATTAAGCAAGCTATATTACAAACAGAAATTCTGTGGTCTAAGGTTATGATAGTAATGGATTTTTAATTGTTGTGATTCTTCTTTTTTTTTTTTTTTTAAAGAAAATGCTACCTTTTTTTCGGTATTTTGTTTAAATATGGGATATTTATCGGGCCCAATTTTCTTTAAACATCACGGTTTGTATTGTGTTACAACAAAACTGCTTTGGGGTACCCTCGAATGCAAATAAGCATGTACAATGCACTGCACATTACACTCTACACAAAAACAGTTACCAGTAATTGTTTAAAAAAATATATTAAATAGGTTTATAAAAATGTCAATATTGACTGATATGAAATACTTAATAAGCACATTATGTTTAAAAAGGTGTTTATTTAATCCGTAATTTGACCAATTTACAGTAGTTCCTTATTTATCGTGGGGGTTATGTTCCAAAAAGAACCAGTGGTAAGTGAAATCCGTGAAATAGTCACCTTCATTTTTTACAATTATTTCATATAAGATACAATACTGTATTAAATGAAACTAAGAATAAACCTTTTTTTCAGGCCCAAGAACTTGTGTGTGTGTGTGTGTGTGTGTGTGTGTGTGTGTGTGTGTGTGTATATATATATATATATATATATATATATACATATATATACATATACATATATATACATATAAAGATCTTACAACTGACAGTTTTTAGAAATACTGTTGGGAACGTTTTCAACGAGATTGTGGGTTTTGTCATGGAGAAAATTTGGCAAGTTGTACAGCAATGAGGCGCGGTGACTATTGACATTCATCTACAGTCCCTAAGGCAATCATGGTGGAGAACACAACGCACTGTAAAAAAGAAAACAGAAAACTGCACGGAAAAAAAAAATCATTGAATCAGCAAAGCTGTGAAAGATGAAACGTGTTATAGCGAGGGATTACTGCATTAGATTTTTTTTTCGTCATTGAGTTGACTTTTAAAATAAAATTACCTAAATTCAGCCTTTTTGGGGTCATTATTTTCAATAGTTTAAAAAAAAAAAAAAAATTTATATCCACCAATATGAAATCCTTGTATTGTGATATACTTTTCAGTCATATCACATACTCCTAACTGAGTGAAAATCTGAACCTTTACACAAGTCCAATTACAATGTGCATGTGCACCCCTAAAATTTCAGGACAGGAGTCACTTTGCTCCTTTTAATTTGGAAAAACACTGTTTTTTATTTTATTTTGTAGATCAGCTGAAAACAGAGCTAGGAGCCTCTGAAATGTCGAAATTTATGGCATAATAATAAACTCAACTGTACATTATTGCATCAGCCACGCAACATGGGACACAAACTTATCTGAGAAGCTTCCGACACTCATCTTGTGAAACGTCACTTTGGCTGCTGCGACTCAATGGCATCTCAGTCTGGCGTCAATTTTAGTTGTCGCTATTTCATTAGCTTTCGCTAACTATAATACCGTTGCTCTCTATCATATTTTATTTATTTATTTATTAATTTTAATGGGGACTCAAATGCTGAGATTGATTTTCCTTCTCTGTCACCAGCGTACTGGTACGCGTCGGCGGTACCAGGATGACGGAATCTCTGATGATGAAATCGAAGGGAGACGCATGTTTGACCTAGATGAGAAGTTGCATTGCAGCAGGTTTGGATCTCAATTGGTCAAACACATGGAAGGAAAAGGTGAGCTCTCAATGTTTATATCTATAGATAAGTTAGGCTAGAAAAGATTATTTGCATTTGTGTTCTGAACTTTACATCATATTGCACAAATGCACACTCAATTAGCAGCATTCCACCAAGAACCGTTGGTCAACCTATGAGTTGTATTTTGACTCCTAACGTATGTAGAGATGCTAATTGCCTTGGTCGCGCAACGTTAATATTAAAAACGCAAGCTATCAAAGTGAGTTTTAAAAAACCCCAGATGTATTTGGAAAGTTCCTTTGCAATGGGGAAAAAGCTAAGTGATGCTTCAACACAAAAGCCGATGCCCAAGAAGAAAAAGAAAGATGCATTTCACAGACAATACGAGAAGACCTACTTGAAATACGAATTGATTGCGACAAGTGATTTTCATGACAATCAGGAACTACTCGAATAAAATTCGGGTTTTTAGTGTACTTATTTGACTAGTTTTTAGCTGGGCAACTGTAGAGAAAAATGAGCACAGTTTAATATCCGGCAGACTCTTAGCCATTGTGGAGCTATAACTTATGAGCAAACAGGCAAGCCCTCATAAAGAGCAGTCACACCAAAAGGCTCCACAACAGATGGCATAGAATGCACACACTCTTGGTTGGTGTGAGTTTACAAGCAATTCAATCATGTTTGCAAAAATCTATGATTTATTGTTGCCTATACATGTCAGACAGGGCACTCCATATACACTTGCTATCTTGTTCAAAGGTGGTTAAGCCTGATTTGTTGTTTTTTGTTGATATTTTTCCAAAGATTTCACATTTGAATACATCCAACGAGGAGGGTTGAGGGATCCCATCATCTTTGAGAAAGATGAAGGCCTTGGGATACAGTTAGTCTCTTCATTACATCACATTTAAGCACATGTTAATCATTTACACGTGAAATTAAAACTGCTTCATTTTACACTTACTCTTGCAGAATGCCAGACTCTGATTTCAGCGTGAGTGATGTGAAGGTGTTTGTTGGTAAGATTCTGTTCATTCTCCATCACTAAACACCCTCTGCTTAATATTAAGCTCAAGAAATATACAATACACATAATCTAACTTGTCTCTTTACTAACTGAACTGCTGTTTATTTTATCACAGGCAGTCGTCGCATCGTTGATGTGATGGATGTGAACACCCAGAAGGGAATCGAGATGTCAATGGCACAGTGGCGGCGCTACTATGAGACGCCACCTTCCGAAAGAGAGAAACTTTACAATGTTATCAGCTTGGAGTTTAGCCACACCAGATTGGAGAACCTGGTCCAACGACCGGCTTCAGTAAGAACACACTGACTTTTTTGCCGCATGACTTTACATTACATACAGGAAGCACCCTTCGAGAGAAACTAAAGTATTATATACTGATGGTACTTGCTATTGCTTATTTCAGGTGGATCTAATTGACTGGGTGGACAACATGTGGCCTCGCCACCTCAAGGAGAGGCAGAGGGACTCTACAAATGCCATTATTGACATGCAGTATCCCAAAGTACAGAAGTAAGTTAATCCAAATCGCCAGGGAAAAAAAAGACATAGTTGCAGCAACATTTGCAATGAACCCCTTTTTAAAAATGTTTTATCCGGATCTCACTTGTTATAGGTACTGTCTGATGAGTGTGCAGGGCTGCTTCACAGATTTCCATATTGACTTTGGAGGCACTTCAGTCTGGTACCATATACTCCGAGGGGGAAAGGTTAGTGCGTCGGGCTGAAACCATGAATCGAATAACTGTATTACAAAAAAAGTTGAAGCAATCGAATAACTCGATTACAAAAAAAGTTGAAGCAAAATGTCTGCCTCAAATCTTCACAGGTAATTTTTGTCTGCAAAAGATAGAGACTATCCAAAGTTTGGTGATCATATCACGCTTAGAAAAAAAGATGATAGTGTAATATGTCTACCACCAAGCACTGCAAGCATGTCTACGATTGCCAATACAAGTCACCGTATCGACGATAGCCAATTTAATATCGCCTATCACTGCTAGTTAGAATGTGTTGAAATGCTCCAGCAAAGATAGTCAAAGATAGACAGAGCTCTCAGTGAGCTTTCAACGGCTATACTGAATAAAGAGAATAAATTAAAGAAACGCTTCACATTCATACGCAAGCTGCTGTGACCGCAACTGACGCTCAGGCACTCAATGCGCAAACCAGAGCTGACTGCATGCTGACACACATGTCACTCACCTTTCGACACCTCGCCTTTTATATCCCCACACATTCAAAGTCAGATAATATGCTGTAGAACGTGAAGATGGTGACCCCAAGTGCACAAAAATAATACCGAGAGTCCTACATTGAGACTTTTTGAGTAGCAGGCCATCATCTTGTGCTGGCCCTGCCAGAACTGGCACCGGCGCTGAATATTGATGATGTAAGAAGATAAGACTCAATGATTATTTCGTATTTAGCATCTTAATCCTATATTATAGAAGCATTTAAGAAAATATGTGTGTATGTGTCATTTTCTCACCTCCTTCCCCCTCAGTAAGAAATCTAACAGAATATTTAACATTTGATGTGTTCTGGCCTAACTTGTTCAGGTCATTCCTTTTGGAAGGATTTAACCCGACTTGCAATGTCAGTGTAGCATAAGTGAACACTGAGGCCCCGGGCCACTGGGGAACTCTGAATACCTTCACCTTATGTGTCATGTAAAAATTGCGTTAGTATTGTTTAATTCTGCAAAGTCACCTTTTCTCTCATTCGTCAGTGGAACAAATAGTATAACATTTGATTTCTAAAAATATTCTATTTCTGCTGCCCTACTAGTGGGCGTCTTTTTGTCGTGCCAGTGTTTTATACTGTCCTCTTGTGACTCGTTTTACACATGTCTTCTGCAGGTGTTCTGGTTGATTCCACCCACCCCTCAGAACCTGGAGATGTATGAGAACTGGGTTTTATCTGGAAAACAGGGAGATATCTTCCTGGGCGACAAGTGTCACGACTGCCAGAGGATAGAGCTCAAGCAGGGCAACACCTTCATGATTCCCTCAGGTCTGTCACCAATAAATACACTGACTCTGCAGTACAGTGTAAAGCAGGGGTGCCCAACCTTTTTTGTCCAAGGATCTACTTTTCAAGCAACCACCTCCCACGTTCGACCCCTTACCGCACACATGCATGCCACGATGACTATCGGCCATTATGGGCCCTAACATGAACGAAACTAAAAAATAGTCGATACAAGAGTTTGTGGAAAGAAAAGCACCTTAGTAGGGACTTGACGCGGAGGCATGAGACACACTTTTGTAACATCTTAAGTGCAGGAACATCACAATCGTACTTCACATGTACTGTTTTAAAATGCTTCTCCTGGCACTCCAGCTTCCCATTCTTTGCGAGTGCCATTGGTGAATTGCAGATTAAACAAGTGAAACTGACAGGATGCTAATGGTGCAGTGTTCACGAACACAATAATATGTAATATTAACACGCACACAGAGATACCCTCCCCTCCTCCCCCAAAATTTCCATCTTTCACCCCTCGCAATCAACTCGGGATCAGTCCGCGGGCTACCGGTCGATCGCGATCAACTGTTTGGGCACCCCTGGTGTAAAGAATGTATATCACCATCATGTATGGGTCAATGCAGGTTGGATCCATGCTGTGTACACACCTGAGGACACCCTGGTGTTTGGGGGGAATTTCCTTCACAGCTTTAATATTCCCATGCAGCTCAACATCTACAGCATTGAAGATCGCACTCGGGTGAGCAATGTGATCTTTAAGTCTGCAACACATTGTCCCGCAGCTTTATTTGGCGGCAGGAAGTTGTGAACATGTTCAAAATTGGCCCGCAACAAGAAAAACGTATCCAACCTTTTACAACATTTAATGAACCCTAGCGGGAAAAAAAAAAAAAAACATTCTCTACATCCGCAAACACTCGCAAGCATTCACTTCTCTCTGACCTTTCTGCTCCTGCTTCTCCTCCATACATGCCCCCCCGCTCTCCTCTCCCTCCAATATCATGGTGGATCTTTTACTGCCGGAAATTTGGTATTTTTCTCATGTAATTTGGTCTTTCTTTTTAGGTCCCAGCCAAGTTTCGCTATCCATTTTACTATGAGATGTGCTGGTATGTTCTGGAGAGATACCTGTACTGCCTGACAAACATCTCCCACCTTACCCCTGAGTTCCAAAAATACTCTCTTGGAATAGGTTGGGACTCTTAACACAAGCCTTGAAAGTTGCTCCTGCAAGACCTTGTCTATTTGATACTTACAGTAAGCTCTGTCTCTTTAAAGGCCTGACTCGGGCGGACCTTGGGACCGATGACAACATGGGCAACGGTATCTCCAATGTCGTCGACAGAGATGTTGAAGTAAAGTCGAAGGAATCTGAAGATGAAGATGTCCAAATAGAAGAGAACAAGGAAGTTATCAGACCACAGCACGTATTGACACCCTTTGAGCTTGAAGGGTTGTGGAATCTCGTGGGGAAGCTGGAGGAATTGCCTGCGAACAAAAAGTGCGTCCCTTCAGGGATCGAGAATGCTGCAGCTTTATTAGAAGACATGAGGGTGGGTATTTAGTTTAGGTCACCCGATAACGACATACAAAACTGAATTTACAAGAGTCTCAATAGCTTCATCTTTATAGTAAGCCAGATCAGAGTGATCTGTTTCCTTCACTCTTGTTCATGTGTAGGCTGTTCTGAAAGAGCATGGTACAGATATCCCTAATCTGTCCTATACTGGAGAACCCATTGTCAAGTGGCCCAAAAGAGTAAGTAGTATGATTTAATTTCCAAGTTATACCACGATTCTATCTTGACAATATGATGCATAAGGGACTAAAATGCAATAATGTGCCTAAAATCGTAATTGCACCAACCTCAATTCAACTCCGTTTGTGTGTGTGTGTGTGTGTGTGTGTGTGCGCGCACACACACACACACACACACACACACACACACACACACACACACACATACATACATACATATACACACACACACATTTCCCCCACAAAAATTCAGTTGACGGTTCTTTCGCTTTGTTTTATTTAGCCATCATGGTACCAACCCCCATCACCTCCACCAGTGCCACTTCACCGTCCCCGCTTGGCCCCTCCCCTCCACAAACCACTGGGCCAGAGATCCCACAAACGTTCACGGCTCTCTGCTTTGAGGCGTCGGCGAGTGCGGTGCAAGACTTGTGCTGGCTGCTGTAGGAAAGAGTGCGGTGACTGCCAGTTCTGTCTGGACATGAGGAAGTTTGGCGGGCCTGGAAGAATGAAGAAGGGCTGCATCATGAGGCAGTGTCTCATGGTGAGTTTGTCTCTGTGAAGGGCCTGATATTATTTTATTTATTTTTTTTATTGAAATAAAAAAAAATTTTTTTGGAGGTGTGGGGTGTGTCAAAATGTGCATGTGCTCAAACCAAACATTTATCATCTCTGTAGCCTGCTTTGCCAAATACCGCCCGATGTGCCATCTGTGAAGAAGGGGAAGCAGAAGAATCTGATCCAAGCACTCACACACTCATGGAGTGCTCTGTTTGTTCACGAATCACGCATCGGCGTTGCATGAAGGTTAGTGCTTTAAACAAAGTAAATCATTTTCCAATGGTTAAATTTTTTTATTTATTTTTTTATACCCTACCCCACCCCCGGTGGATGCGTGCACATCTCAATGGCTTTTTTTCTAAGGATCCTGGTGAGGGGAAAATTAATACAGATTTGCCGAGCCTTTGGGAATGTCCTAGGTGTTATAACAGCAAAGGTTCTGAGTCAGAGGTATGCGTGCATATTTTCTTCCTAACCAATAACTCTCTTTACAATAACATGATCAATCTTTTCCTGACGCAAGTCTTCCAGTGAAGGGGAAAGTGACGCGTCAGAGAGCTCAACGTCCTTCCCTCCATCCAAATTTGGCCATCGGGAAGGTGTCGGCATAGGTGAAGCTGTGATGCGGGGCCGACGAGGCAGACCCACATTAAGACCCACAGCTCGACCCACAGCCCCGCCACCCTCTCAGAAATTGCTACTGCAACATCGGCAGAACCGCAAAAGAGCGAGTCTACTGGAGCTTCGACTTAAGAAAAGGGTAAGCAATCGTTACACCTGTAAAAATATGTTGCTGCCTTTGTATGCAATTACTGCAACGTGGCAGGAATGTAATCATATGTTTCATGTAATGTGCGAATAATGCTGTCTTATTTTTGTTCTTTTTTTAATTGCAGATAAAACTAGAGCGCAGCAGAATTCTTGCAGTAAGTTAAACTCTTATGTGTGCAATAAACTTATATGTAAAGTCTTTTGTGTTGAAACATATTTATTTTCATTTGTAGCAAAGGCAAGCAATGGAGCGCGCCAGGTTACAGTCCCGCCTGCGCTCTCCAGTGAGCACACTATCTCAGGGAAGAGGTCGGGGCACCTCCTGGCCAAGTGGCACCCTTCATGGCACCTCTTCTAGGGTCACTGGGTCACTCCAGCAACAGTCTTCTTCCAGTCTTACCTTTGAACCCAAGGGAGAGCCCCGCAGAGGGCATGGGAGAGGGGTGAGGCTGCGTGGAGGAGGTGCGGGTAGAGGAATGACAGGTAGTAGGTACCATCAGGGGTTAGAAGTCGAGTGTGAAGACAGTAGCAGTAGCAGCACTCACAGCAGCAGCTCTGATGATGAAGAAGAGGAGAGGGCACAAAATGGCAGGCTTGTCGGCAATAAAGAGAACCGGCCAGAGTCGAGGCAAGGTGGACAAGCAGCCAAAGACAGAGGCGAGGAAGAGCGGCGAGACGCCAACCAAAATGATGGAGAAGATGATGGCGATGAGATGGAGCGGCGCACTGATGGCTCATTTGTTAAAGTGACACTCCAAAGGCCAACCAATGACAAGCAGGAGCCTTCAGCAATTGTTCCCAAACTAGAGGCAATCACCCCTCAATTTGCTGCTCCGGCAAAACAAAACCACAACAAAACCCTCATCAGACCACCTATCAGAAATCCAAATAAACATTCCAACAGTCATGTGCCAGCAATCACCCGCAGTGGACACATGTGCACATCCCACCACATGGAGGGGCACAATGTCGCCAAAAGAAAAAAGTCAAGCGGTGGGGCAAAGCTGAGCAACGGTGCCTCCTCGTCTTGCTCCTCTGAGCTTCCACACCATCGCGTCCCTTTGTCTGCCCTGCAGGAGGAAGGCAGTGAAGCTGACAGGGAGGGCAGTGGGAGTGGGCCAGACTGCGAGAGGGAAGTGTGGGTGTCTGTCTTCCGATACTTAAGTCGAGCAGATCTCTGTGTATGTATGGTAGTCTGCAAGAACTGGTACAAATGGTAAGTGTTTGACATTTTATTTCACTGTATGTAAGAGTAATATTCAGCCTCTGCTGTTAGGTGTAGCATACAATGTGGCTTAAGCTTGTTGCTCATAACTAATAATACTCTATGGTTTATGTTTGCTCATGTGCAGGTGCCTTGACAAGCGGCTTTGGGCTCAGATCGACCTGAGCGTCAAACGCATCGTAACGCCTCAAGCGCTAACTGGCATCATAAAGAGACAACCTGCCTCGCTTGATCTTTCCTGGACCAACATCTCCAAAAAACAACTCAGCTGGCTTGTTGGCCGCCTCCCAGGTAATCACTTTTACATAACCAACAGGGACAGGCTCATATAGCAAGGTTTACACTCTATTGCTATGTCACCAGTGACGAGTTGAAATGGGGAATGGCGTGGTAAATATTTCCTATATTCACCACTATGGCAAAGGCCCAGTTTGTCCATCAAAATTGTCCTGGCAAAACCCATGTCAAAAGCCATTGCTGCAGTACAAAATGTAAATGTCCGTATGCAAATAATCCTCAAATTTTCTTTGGTGCCAGATACACATTTGTGTAATAACACTAAGACAACATTGCTGGTTCAACAAAGTTTAAAAAAAAAAAAAAAACACACCACTTGTCAATCCAATGATGCAATGTATACATATGCCAGCGGCAGAGTGGCGAGAGTTAGCAAGATATCCCGCCCGTTTGCTGGAACCCTGAATTGAAGAAAGCCCAAACCAACATCATTGCTCTCAAGTCGGGCAAACCACCTTTGAATCCACCCCCCCCGTCCTGTGTTGGAAAAAAAAAACTAAGCAGGATGAGCGACTGTGACACATTGAAACGACCATTTAGTTGGGAGACAAGGCATCAAAGGTAACGAGATGACTGCTGTACATTATATAATAATATTGCATGTGGCAAATATAAGAGTTTATGATTACCTGTACAGAGATATTATATTGCACTGTCACAACGTATGTCTGTTAGAATAGCATAAATTAGAAACCTAAATAACTAATTCATAGCACACCTGCTTCACAGTGCCGGGGCCATGGGCTGAATTCCAGCCCCCAGCCTTTCTGTGTTGAGTTTGCATGTTCTCACCATGCCTGGTGCTTGCGTTTGTTTTCTTCGAGTACTCCGTTTTCCTCCCACATTCCAAAAACATGCAGGGTAGGTCAATGGTACACTCTAAAATGTCCCTAGGTGTGACTGTGAGTGTGAATGGTTGTTTGTCTGTGTGTACCCTGCGATTGGCTGCGAACCAGTTCAGAATATACCTCGTCTACTGCCCATAGACGCCTGTCCAAAGCTGTCTTTGGCAGTAAGTGGGGTACAATTTAGAGTATTCCATTAACCTACCACGGATGATTTTGGAATGTGGGAGAAAACCGGAGGACTCGGAGAAAACCCACGCAGGCGCGGGGAGAACATGCAAACTCCACACAGGAAGGCCCGGAGCCCCGATTTGAAGTCTGGACCTCTGTGCTGTGCTAACCAGTTGGCCACCATGCCGCATGACTCAAACTTTCAATAAATAAACAAAATAACGCACCGTGTGCGCCTTGTAAACCAGTAGTAGATACATCGAAGTGAATAAAAGTCCATCCAACGATATCACGCAATTTCTCTCCAGTGTTTTCTCTCTGTCCGACTCTCGCACCATCCAGTGTACTTGACCCAAACGGGGAAGTAATTGTTCACAAAATATTTTCGAAATAAATCATTTCGCCAATCTTTAACAAAAAAATTAAAAATAAAACATAACCACAAAGGTTTATATGCAAATAAATACATATACATAAAATATTAGACTCATACAAAGATTCTCGATTTACATTAAAAAAAAGCAGACACACGGAGCGGGGTGATTTGTGAAAGAACCACAAGTCACTAGAATGGAGTGATTTTAAAAACTTTTTTTTTTGTAATGTTGGAGGACAAGGAGCTCCTTTTCTGCTCCGCTAGAAGCAGCCCAGTGTATTCACACCCCGTGAATAACCACATGCAAGACACGCATCACGTGTTTCCAGATGTCGTGACGATTCCGGTGACGGACGAAAACCCACTAAGATCTGTGATTGGTCAGTTTGTTTTTCAAATTATCCCGCCATTCACCAGCAAACCGGGTGTCCCCTCCGTCAGTACTGATGGAATGCCCACCTCTGAAAATCCTAATACCTCAAAAGGCGGCCCCAGTCATCTCATTTGAGAGCAGTGACAAACAAAAGCTTTAAAACAGCCAACTTTTATGAAAACCATGCCTCCAGAATTGCCTATTTAATCGTTAGAATGAGGTTGTTTTACTAGTTGGCTTATCTATTTTTATGTGTTCTTTTTTATGTTTTATTGTAAATGTTGTGTAAAGTGCTTTGTTACAACTGCATCTGTTTTGAAAGCTCTATATAAATAAAGATGTATTTACATTTGGGTGTTCTTGTTAAAAAAAAGTTAAATCAGCAAAGCGCTAATCTTTTGTTTTTCAGGTCTGAAGGATCTGATGTTGGCAGGTTGTTCCTGGACATCCATTTCAGCACTCTGTTCCTCTGCTTGCCCTCTCCTCCGCACTTTGGATGTACGATATGCAGACGGGGTCAAGGATGCTCAGATCAGGGACCTGGTCACTCCTCCAGGTGCATGTTTTTCTGCTTTAATACAATAGTACCTTGAGTTCTGAATGGGCCAACTTCTGAGTTTTTTTTGAGTCATGACCTGTTGCTTGGTCAATAATTTAGATTTACATTTATTTTATTGCTTCTTGTTGCAAGCCCAAATTTGAATTAGAGCAAGATTCAGATTTGCTGCCACTTGAGTGATTCGAAAACAAAAAGGAGAGCAACAGTTGCCGACTTTGCCGTTTATTGAACAGGATACATTCGATAACTACAAAAAGTATAACATTTGCAAGGCGCACAAACAAGATGCTAACACTAAACAAACCGCGTGTTCTGGTAAATGGTCAACCGGAGCTAGAGTCAAAACTCTGGAGAGCTCTCACTAGGCTACACCTCCTGAAGACACATGAACATTATGTGGCAGTTGTTTTTGTATACTCATATTTTGCAATTATTTTTCTTGACTAAAAATGTAATAGAAAAATACTTCATCTGTCACTTTATGAGATAGTATATTCACTCTAACTAGACATTTTGTGATTCTTGAAGCAACTGACGTATTTCCTTCTTGGTGGTGTTCTAGGCTGTGACAACCGCAGTCAGTTGAGGACCATGCAGTGTTTGCGACTTGCTGGCTTGGACATTAGTGACTCTACCCTGCGCCTGGTGATTCGCCACATGCCCCACTTGACGAAACTGGACCTTTCTCACTGCAACGGCCTTACAGACCACTCCATCAATCTGCTGACTGCGGTGGGTTCGTCCACCCGGAACACACTTACAGAACTCAACCTAGGAGGTGAGAGACAGATGGTTTAAAATGCAGAGCAAAGATTCTTAAACTGTTTTATTTGACCAGTTCTAATGAAGATTTGTGTGTCTGTTTCTGTTTTAGGGAGCAGTAAACTCACAGACACATGTCTGATGTATCTCCGCCGCCTGTCCTGCATATCACTACTCGACCTGCGAGGCTGTAAAGGCGTCTCCCGCAAAGCGTGCGAGTCCTTTATCTCAGAGCTATCAGTCAACACGCTCTACTGCCTGTCGGACGAAAAACTGATTCAGAGAATATCCTAAAGCCGGATTCAAAAGTGATGCGGCAAAGCGAGGACATTCACGTAGACCTGTGGCGCAGGGGTGAGGACCTCATCAAGAGTGCTTGCTCACTCCTCTGCTATTTACAATTTACCTAAAAAGAGACTCAGGAGTCCTTTTTTGTTGTTTTTGTCTTAACTTTTGAGCAGTGGGGAGAAAATGGTCATTAATTCGCTGTTGTTAGACTACATAATCCCCAATAAATTTCAGCACCTTCAAGTTGAATCAGTCACTTTTTGCTTCCAGTTTGGTGATGTCTTTTTGCTTCACTCGCAGCAGCTGTGGGTTGATATTCTTTTAAACTAAAGTCAAATTCTTAAATACGATCTGAACCTCAATGTCTCCAGTTATAAATTTGTTTACTTTGCAAGTATGCACGAACATAAGAACGATGAGTCTAATCAATACGGCAACTAGATCTTGCCCATCGAGGAGGGCAGCAGTGTTCCCCAAGAGTGGAATGACAAGCCAAGGAGCAGGTGTCATCAATGGTGCATTTTAGACCACCATTAGACATCAGGTGCTATTATTTCCAAACTCTTCTTTGATTTTGTACACAGAAATGTTAGGTAAACCATTTCTCCCCAACTCTGACATATTTTTCTGGGATTAAATTTTTTCACCGAATATCATGACGCACTTCATTGTAGAAATGTATAATTTGTTTATTTGAGGGAGGGGGCATAAATGGGGATAGGATGTCTGTTTCTTTGCACCCAAGTTACTTTTCCCTGATACAAACTCCTGGCAGAGACTGCTCTTGTGGCCTCATGTCCTCAAATGAATATAGATATATATATAGATATATATAAATGTATACAATACTTTTGTGTAAATGTTTTCCTCTTTTAGGTGTTCAAAAACGGGGATCCTTGTAGCATTATAATTATTTCTGTTTTTTTTACTTTATGTATTTTTCAACAAAAATAAAAAAAACAATGAATCTCACTGAGTACTGATGTTTTTCCCCAATTTACCTGTATTACATTTCGTAAATAAATGCATTAACCAAAAGTAATTACCCCATGCCAAAATAACTCTACATTAGCTGAATTTCCAATGGAAACGATACACGATCGTTATCAATAACCGAGTGACCTGTAGCCAGTCAGCTGATGAGCGGCTCCACCCTCCACAACCAGGAAGAGAAGCGACGCCTACCTCTACGGATAAATAAACTAGCATCTGCCGTCCGATTGCGTGTCAGCCACAGATGTCATCGCACAAATTCCACAGACTTTAACAAGTGATGGCGCTTAGATTTCAAGTGGACAAGAGTTGAGCGTGGGCGGCAGCAGCTGTCACCAACACCGGACGCCGGAGGACTCGTGGATGTCCATTGTCCAACTCGAGGAAAGGCCATATATTTGAACAAAGTCCTGCGAATACACCAGGGATGTGGGTGGCGAGCTTTCACATCGGTCGGATTCCACTCACTTAAGGGACGATAATGTACGGACGTGGATGTAAGGTGTTCACCACCTTGGGTGTTTTTCCTTCATAATGGAAGGGTGGATGGAGCAAGAAACACAGTTATACTGTAAACCCAGTTATACATGTTAGCCTAGCTCACTAGCTCTTAGTTCTTAACCGTTACATCAAATTAGTGGGCTGAGTTCGCCAGGCAACTCAGCCCACTAATTTAAAAAGGTACACACGACATTCAGGTTCGTTGACTTCCTCGCGTTAGCAACGCGGATATATTTGTTCCGTGACAGGTTTTTACCAGCGCAGCAACCCCTTTTCCTCCCCTTTCGTCATTGGTTTATTTATTTTGCTGTTGCTTTGTCAGAGCTAGCCTGTTAGCTAACCAACTAGCTCGACACAAGAAGTCGCTAAATCCCATCGCGAAGAGCTTAGAAAAAAAAAAACAAATTAGACTGTTAACCGAGCGACAAACATGGCCCAAGAAGAGTTTCCTTTGCATTTCCTGGTGTGGAACAATCAGTATCAGGAGCTCGACCAGGAGATGCAAAAGGCAGAGGTAGGTTTGTTTGACATCTTTCTGTCCAAAGTGTCGTACTGCATTGCGCTGAAGATGCTTGTTGCATGTGTGCCACCGCAGCAGGACCTGGAGCGAGCGGATCCAAGGGGGCGCACCCCTTTGGAGCTCGCAGTGTCCCTGGGCCACCTAGAGTCCACCCGAGTGCTGCTCAGATACACGGCAGACCCAACACACTGCAACGCACAAGGCTGGACGAGTGGGTGCTCCATTGTGGCCTCCTGTTTTCTCTTGCCGGGGTAAAGAAAGCATCACTGATGAACAGTCGTGTGTTTGGGTTTCAGTCTTGCAGGAGGCAGTGAGCACTGGGGATCCTGAGCTGGTTCAACTGGTGCTTCAGTACAGAGACTTCAAACGGGCAACTGAGCGGCTGGCAGGCATCCCAGAGCTGCTGAGCAAACTAAGACAGGTAAAAAAAAAAAAAAAGTTCAAAAACAACTCAAAATGCTTCACCTCTCTGAAGCTGCATTTTCATATATTTTTTTTCACAATTGATTCAAACTGAGATAAATGATGTGTAATGTTAGAGACCATGTCTAACATTACACATCATTTATCTCAGTGATTCCGTGCGATGGGAAATTATTTTATTGACTACAAATGATGTATCTATGCCAGTGAAGTATAGAGACAGGCAGAACAATTCTTTGCTCTTCCAAAAAATGGCAATTAACTCGAGTGTGCTCTTTTTGTAACATGCTTTGAGATTTTATTTTCTGATGTAAAATGTGTGCAGGAGGGTCAATTGAATGTGGCGAAACACTAAGTTGTCTGATCTTTCTGTTTTCATCTCTGTGTGTTCCAGGCGCGAGACTTCTATGTGGAGATGAAATGGGAGTTCACCAGTTGGGGTGACTGTTTTTATTAATCATCTCTTCAGGACTAAGGCTTCTATGAAGCCAGCTAACTCTCAGTATTACTGGAACCTCAAAGTTCGAACCAAATAACCTTCTGATTCAGTTGGATTGCAAAAAATTCCCCACAGGCAATAATGGAAATAGAAATAATCAATTTCAGGTGCAATCATCTAACATTTTTAATTGATGTAGAGTGAATGTTGCATTGTAAAAAAGTAAATTAAACACGGACTTAACTCTTAACAGCAAATGCTTTTAAAACATTACTTTTCTCCTCGTGTGCATTCTGTATTTTACCTCACGAGACAGTGTAGAATCTACACTGTAGATGATCAGAGTCCTATGGCTGTGATGTTAACATCACACCTCCTGTCTTCATTGTTCAAAAACACTTCTACCAATTCTCCCTCAGTGCCTTTGGTGTCCAAGGTGTGCCCAAGTGACGTGTACCGGGTGTGGAAGAGTGGCTCGTGTCTCCGTGTAGACACAACCCTCCTGGGTTTTGAACACATGACCTGGCTGAAAGGGCGGCGGAGCTACATCTTTAAGGGTGGAGGTTTGTGTGCAAAAGTCTGACCGTGACCTCTATATCTTTCCCTGCCAAGCTCGTTGTGCTCCAGTGTCATCCCTCCCTCCTCTTTGTAGACAATGGAGCCGTGGTCATGGAGGTGGACCATGAGAAGCAGGTGGTGTACACGGAGCCACTTGTCTTGTCTCCACGTGATGCGCCGTCCCTGCTCGCCGCCATGCAGCCTTCGCAAGAGAACACTGCGCAAAGACTCACATCGCCGATCGTCTCCACACACCTCAACACACGCAACATTGCCTTTGAGCGGTAAGGCACGTGTACTGTCTTAAATAACCCCCTTTTTAGTGCTGTGAGATCCACCAGAGGATCTTATGTTAGTGAGGAAATGCTTTTGACTTTCTTAAATATTAGACCAGTGATCCTTTAGTCTCTGTCCCAAGTGGAATAATGAAAGGTTGCAAGCTTAAAGAGTGGGTCAAAGTTGCATTAAAATACAGTGGAATCTCAATTGCTAACATTAATTGGTTGTGTGAGCCTGTTTGTTACCTGAAACAGTCATAAATCGGGGTAATGTTTCTCAATGAAATGAATGCAAATGCAATTTACCCACTCCAGCCCCCAGACTAAGTTATACTATTTTAAATTGGTGTGTAGTTTAAAAATAAATACATAGCAATATAGAAATAAGTGAAAAAACACTATTACTATTACATGAAACAACTATTGCTCATTAACTTTCCTGAAGTAGGGGGAAAAGGGGAGGATAGCTCCATCTTCTTCCCTAATAACCTGGGGAAATTCTGATTCAAGTTGCTCTTTTTCTTCAATCTGTTTCTTTTCTAATTTATTGTTTGACTTTGTCATGCCGAACCAGGGAGACTTGCCTTTTTCTTTGTACCCCAAAAAACGATTCGGATGTCGCATTGTATTTGGTTGTTTTTATGTCCATCCATCCATTTTCTAATCCGTTTATCCACATACCTGTAGACAAATAATAATTCATGCTCTCAATCACAACAAAGGACAATTTCGAGTGTTCCATTAACATGGTACCATCCCCTGCCATGCATGTTTTTGGAATGTGGGAGGGAACCGGAGTACCTAGAGAAAACCCAAGCAGGCATGGGGAGAACATGCAAACTCCACACAGATAGGCTGGGTCCAGGAATCGACCGCTGCACCTCTGCCCTGTGAGGCGGATGTGCTAAAGAGCCGACTACAGGTTTTTTTTTTTAATATTTGTCAAATATATTTATAATTTTCAGTTGTCTTGCTCACACTATCAACAGGGAGCATGTTCTATTTACAGAAGGCAGTGCTTCTTTGGAATGGACACCGCTGCTTCTGGCATCTGTGATTGTGTGAATGTATTCAATTTGGGTGGAACTTCTGCTTTGCGACATGCGTGGACAGCTATTTTGACATTCATTGCTCAATTAAAGAGACTAAAATAAAATGACTTGGGGACTTCACTGTGGCTACCACGACATTCATTTGTGACTGGAATACTGAGAATGCAGACGGGGAACTTCTGCCTACAATGGACTTCCCCATCTACAGAGGGATACAACTGTTTTTCAGTACTTTACAACAATGCACATTGTCAATAAGGTTATGCAGCCCGAGAAGAAGCACAAAATAGATCCATCCGCTAGTCCATGACAAGACTGTTTGTATGTTGAAAATATGTGCCCATGTGCATAGCTCGAATTGTTCATAAACAGGGATGTTCATAGGTCGAGGTTCCACGATGTACTTTTGTTTTTAGGAACAAGTCTGGGATTTGGGGCTGGCGTTCTGAGAAGAGTGAAATGGTCAGTGGATATGAAGCCAAGGTGAGACTTATGACTTCATTTTTGATCAGTAACTCAGAGAAGTAACTGAACATCCATTTACTGTCGTGTATTTTTGAATCCAAAATATGACCGACTGAAGGCATTTTGTCTTGTTGGTGTCCCAACTGTACACGATAAATGTACTATTGTCAAGTTGGACTATCTCGTATCTTCCGTAAATGTTTTTTTATGTAGATGAAACACTTTGTGTCATTGTTCAAGGTTTACAGTGCGACCAATGTGGAGCTGGTAACTCGGTCACGAACGGAGCATCTATCAGACCAGGATAAATCCCGGAGCAAAGGTGAGGTCACAGCAATTTCATGTCAGACCAAACCCCAAATTACTTTGTACATTCTTAAACCCTTAAACTCTAGAGCACATTATGTCCATTTCACCTTATGCCATATGTCCCATTCAGGGTCCAAAACTCCTCTGCAGTCCTTCCTGGGAATAGCTGAACAGCACACAGCTTACAATGGGGTAAGCACCACTGAATCAAATGATCCCACCTATAGCACATGCCACCTCCTTGAAGAGAATAACACTTTTATTTGTCCCTGAGAGCGACTGAAAAAATGCTTTTACTCTCTATTTTATTGAACATGTTAAATGTGCACACAATCCAATATAACCCTTGGATTCACACCTATGGACAGATTTCGAGTCTTGGATTAAGATAAAATCAATTTTTGACTGGAGCATAAAATCAACACTGTCACACAGACAACATTGCACCTTGCTATGAGGAGACAGTGCTATCTACTGTGCTTCCTAGTTTTTACTGTTGCGTTAATTGACATATCAGTGTCTCTCTTACGGTCATGTAGAGTAACGTGTCCCAGTGCGCCAGTCCACACAACCCCACGGCCATCACGGCTGAAGAATACTTCAATCCAGAGTTCAACCTCAACGGCCGAGACATTGGACGTCCCATCGAGCTCACCAGCAAAGTACAGAGGTATGACTGAGCTGCGACAACGTGACATGACCATGCAGGAGTGAACTCAACATTTGTCCTGTCTGCGTCATCTCCAGGTTCAAGGCAAATCTGTGGTTAAGTGAGACTCATCCTTTGTCGCTGGCCGAACAGGTGACGCCCATCATCGATCTCATGGCCATCTCCAACGCTCACTTTGCTAAGTTGCGCGACTTCATCACCTTACGCTTGCCTCCAGGTTTTCCAGTCAAAATAGGTGAGAGCAAAGTCCTGTTTGGGGGCTGATCATCACTTAACTCATTTGCGTTTCTGATTCAATTGCCTCTGCCCTTCAGAGATTCCACTGTTTCACGTGCTGAATGCCAGAGTGACCTTCAGTAACTTGTGCGGCTGTGACGAGCCAGTGAGCTCAGTGACGGTTCACAAACCAGAGAGCTCGGAAGAAACAGGTAACTATTAATTCACATTCCCAAAATTGGTCTGCATCACTCAACTGGGCAAGCCCATCATCATTTGCAGTTCAAGTCAACGGTAGTCAATCACTGTATATTGATGCATATTGTTTACAAACATAAAAAGGTCTATTCTGTTATTTCAAACTTGGGGTTCATAGAAGATGGAGTGAGTTAATAAAAGAATTACACATCTCATACATTTATAGTGTAAAATACCACCTAGTTATACAACTAGTGCATCGCGCTGCACACCAAGCGACAAAACCGTACGGCACTGGCCCAGTGTGCAGGGTTTAGCACCTGTTTTTTTTTCATGAGTGACCTACAGTTGGCAACTAGTTTTGCAGCCATTCAGAATTTGAATCACAGGTGAACGGAAATGCATGGTTTTAGATGTAACAAGGCTTTCCAAAATGTGATGTTCTATTCTATCACATGATCTTTCACAACAACAATTCTATTTCCAGGTACCAAGCGAGATCCAGTCAAGCCGTACTAATTTGGTATATATCGGAGGCCACCAAGCTTTTTGAAATTCAGAGCTACTTCTTTGGCACTGATGATTGTGAAGGGCTACCACTTTGCTCTATACCTCTGAAATTACAAATTTGCTCAAATTTCCGTTAATCGTGTTCTGTTATAATGATATTCATTTGTGTGAAAACACTGATCATGTTCATGATTTCTGACAATAAGTGAGAAACTCATACATATCACACATGCAATCTATTTATACACATATAAATTCAGCTTTTTTTCCTCCCGGTACCGATGAGTAAAAAAATAAATAATGTTAAAAAAAAATGTCATTCTTCACTTGAATGTGAACGCTTTACTCTGGGACTCTAGGACTCGGACAGTATGTGACATAAAAATCAATCACATATACTAGACTGTTCCAAAAAGATTCCAATTAGGCTGGGAAAAAGAACAATCACGCTTTTTGGTAAAATTTCACAAAAACTTAAAACATCAAAGAAATACACACATCACACTGTCGCTACAATAGCTTGGCAAGTGAAAAAGTTGCCTACAATTCAGTCAAAGTTAAAAGTGGCTGTTGATGACGTTTCAGGTGGTCAGACAGGAATTTTCCAAAATCAGCTTCTGTGGCATTGTTCAAAGTTTTATGTAGTTCAGTCGTGTGCCTGGTTGGCAAAATCACATATATTTACGAAACCCTGAGCCATAAAACGCGCATGGAGTAGTGATCTCCATTTCCATTTTGTTGTACACTGTCTCCTCAGGGCAGTCATCCGCTCCCTTCCACTGTGAGGTGGACCCTTCGGTGTTTGAGCCCCCAGCAGACTACACCACGCTTGGACCAGGGCGCAGTGAGCCAATGAGAGATGAAGATGACAACCTGCTGCAGTTTGCCATCCAGCAGAGCCTTTTGGACGCTGGCACAGAGAGTGACCAGGTTAAGACGCAACCTCAGTCACCGCTTCAACTAATCGGCACTTTCATTCTTACAATGCCATTCTTCTACAGTAAACTAAGAATTTTGAAAAATTGAAGACCATGAACAATCATTGTACCGCTCTGTAGTTGCAGAGGAATAGTTTGGTTTTGTTGTTTGTCCACTGCAAAGACTTTCAGTGGTTGGATCTAATTCGAGCATTGGGCTTGCAGCAGCAGTATTTCAGAATGATATCTTTTAACATAGCTTTAATGTGAGTGAAAAATTACTTGTTGACTTATTCAAGGGACTAGATCATGAGAAGGATGAAATCTTGGAGCCCTTCAAGTTTTTCTTCCACGATAAAGAAGACATGTTAAACTGAAAAAAAAAAACATAAAAGCTGATCACCTTAACAGCCTAGTTATGTCATGATCACTCGTACTTTTACATGAAATCCTGGTAAATTCTTGCGGTATCTGCTGACACGGTCATTGGCCAAAGCAATGAAGCATGTTGTTTGTCACAGATACATTCTTACTTTTTATCTTAATTTTTTTTAGGTGACCATCTGGGAGGCCCTGACCAACAGTCGTCCAGGACCTCAGTCGCCTCTCTATGAGGAAGATCCTCAGCTTGAGAGGTGAACTGACCTTTTTTTTTCCCAATTTTGTCAATGTGGAAGTCAGTTCTCTAAAAACATGATGGTCCCTGCCTAATTTGGTGAAAGAAAGGAATTAAGTAATGTAATTAAGCATCTGTGAATAGAACTCTGTCATTAGGGCTTCCTTTCAACCCACTCGGGAAGCAGCTACTACTCCCAATCATCCTGTACTGAGGCTTAGCAGTGATGTCTTTCTCTCTTTCCTCACTATTTGTGCCTCTTTTAAACAGGGCCATTCAGGAGTCTTTGTGCATCTCGTTGGCTAGCAGAGGAGGGGAAGTTGACGCACAGGACCCCAGCCGGCCCCCACCAGACTCCCCGTTGAACCCCACCACCAATTGTCCTCTCACTTACAACACAGCGACCGAGCCGCCGTTATCAGGACACTTTGGTGGGGCGAGCAGCTTTGATGAGCAGCTGCGCATGGCCATGGAGCTGTCATGCCGTGAGCAGGAGGAGATAGACAGGTGAGGTTGTCCTCTAGGAAGAGTTTATTAGCTTTTAGTTTTTATTTGCTTTTTAGACAGTTATCAGTACCTCCAATTTCATTAGTTTCCCTTTACCTACACAGTATACATAGTTACAGAGAACCCGTTGTTTTTCTGTGAAATTTTCAACTGAGTTTAGTTTGTTCCTTCACCACACTCGTAGCTCAAAACACTTGTATCTCATATAATCTTTTCCTCTTGAAATGAATAGCAATGCCAATCATCCGTTTCGCTAAAGACACCTAAATAACTTTTTAATTACGGTAACTCATTCAATTCCAGCCATTTTCACTGGAGCAACCCCCTCAATCCCAGCGTTTTACTGGATTTTGACTGATCTTGCAAGGCCCACAGAATATTTGGTTCTAATGCTATATAAACAAAGTAACAAAATAAAGTTTGGACCGTCTTCGTTCAGCAGAAAAAAGAATTTTGTTTCTATCTTTTTCCATTCTTCAGCAATCGGCATTACAAAATGGCTAAGTTTCATGAAAATGGCGATTCCTGGGCAAAAAACGGAGAAAAGGAGCTTTTTGTAAAAGCTTGCATTTCAAGCACGTGAGGCACCACTGCCACCTACTGGTCGCTTTTTTACATGATTTACAATGCAAACGGCTTATTCTCATTCACAGATTGCATCAGACCCTCCTCCTCTCTATGACGCAAAAAAAAGACTTAGACGTACAAGTACGTCCTTGGTAGGCGGGGCCTAATTTTAAAAAGATGTACAAGTACCTCTTGTGGAATGAAAGAGTTAAAAAAAACCCACACCTCTCTAATATTGTACTACAGTAATGGCATACAGTACTTAATAAAATGTAAAGAGGCAGTACATTTTTTTGCTTCAATTCAATGGGCATATTGTGCTGCACCTTCTGGTGTGCACATCTTGGCCAGCTAGGAGCTTTATAGAACAGATGTACATGGAGACAGTCACAGCTCCTCAGTAAACTGCGATAATAGTCTTACTTTGCATAGGATACAATATAAGGCTGTGAACCCTGCACACAACTGTGGTTTACGGTAATCTGGTTCTAGAACTGTGAACACCTAAGACTGCTGCCATCTAGACATCTTTGTAGATCGATATTGAGTTGACGTTTTATTGAATGTGATGATTTGCTAACATTTCACAGGAAGCGTAAAGAGGAAGAGGAGGAGCTCGAGAGGATCCTGCAGCTATCACTCACCGAGAAGTAATGTCACTTGAATGGACAAGCGGGTCTTCATTGGGGGACACAAACTCCTAATTTATTCTGTTTTTCTTTTTATTTTGGAACCCCCAGATGCTAAGTTATTAGAGACGTTTTATTTATTTCTTCATCTGATTAGCATCCCTAAAAAGTATGACAAAAAAGAATGAGTGACAAAATGTGCAAACTAGCACTCTGATTCACATGGCAATGAAGGAAGAGATGAAAGGGATTTTTTAAATTATATATTTTGCTGAGTCTTGGTGTCTTTAAAGAGTGATGGATGGTGTACATTCTTTAAACCTATAACATGATCCATGGTACCGACGAAGAGACACGTAATAAAACGTATACAAATATTAGAACATTTGAAACATTTGACTTGCTTGTATTTGTGTGAAAATTAAATAATGAAATAATTTTAAAAAAATGTTCATCATTGGAATCTTTTTTTTTTTTTTTTACTCCAGTTCTTATTAGATTTACCATTAGTAATGTAATCTGGCAAACACCCAATACTAATAAACTGTATGTAACTACAGTACTGTAATGTTAAAAGAGTCCACTTTATCTTATTTCATCTTAATGAAGTGACAAATTCTATAAAACTACTTTTGTTATTTTGGTAGTAAACTGTTGTATTTAAAAGTCCATAAACCAAAATGATCGAATATAGATGAATCATAGAAGACAATTTGGATTACATTGCAGTTACCTTCTGTAGTCCTCAAACAAATAGCTCCAGGCAAGACATTCTCAAGGAAAAGATATATTCTCTCAATTACAAAATAAATGAAAACAATATAAATGTCACACGGACGTACTTGGCATGTGAAATGATGCTGTGCCAGTGAGGGTTTTCTGATTGTAGTTCCTACGCAGTCATACAACTTTCCACAGTTCTTCATCCAGCTGAACTATTCGAAAGTATTTTAGACTGTCAGTTCATTTGAACACAAAACAGTTATGGTAATACTTGGGCACGTTTTTATTTGCACCTTTATTCAAGTTGTGATCATCAGGGCGCACATATTCTCCTTCCCCAGGCTTGGTCTGTGAACGCATCGCGGGTGCCACTTGTGCCTTGGGTACATTTTTCTGTGTTGAGCAAGGAGGTGTCACCTCTGTAAGTATGAGATGACATAATTAAGTATGACCCCTCACACTTACTGAAATGCTTTCACATTCGCAACAAAATTTATATTTTACTCATATTCGCCAGTGAAATGCTCTCATATACGTACGATTGAACAATTGGGTTGCGCATGCACGACTCAGAAAAAAGGTGGGGGGGTATCATTTTGCCAACATTAAACCAATACATGAAAAAAAAAATAAGTGAACATTGTTCATTCATAATTTGATGGTTGTATTTTGTCTGCAATGCATGAGTTACATTTGTCATTGTTATCCCAAAATGCCACGGGGTTGCGCATGTGGAAGTTAAAAGCCCCTGGCATTGTTGCATTTGGCATATAAGTACGTTTGAACGTATTTTCCAGTCTAAATAATTTTACTGCAAATCGACAGCTCCACACTTGCGTACTCATTTAATACGTATTTTCAAATATTATATGAGCACATTTCAGTCGTTGTTTTAGGCTGTCACTGAGCCCACGCTGTGCTCACCGATACGAGTGTCATAGATGTCACCCGGCATGTAAGGATGAAGGCTGTATTCTGTCTTCTCGAGAAAATATTCCAGTACCTCCCGCAGGGAGGAGACTGTCACCTGAAGTGAAACAGACTGTGTGAGTCAGACCAAAATCGTAATTAACCACGGTGTCCTCTACAATGTCAAAGCATATTTATTACAACATTATTGTGCTCTAATTATTTGTTACTGTGGTTGAAGTTTGTAGTGGTGCAGAATTGCACGGCATTCGCAGAGCTGTTTGTGATCTTTTTTGAGGGAAAAATGCGACACACTGCTGTCAGGTGATGCATCACTACTACTAGTGTAGTCACAAAAACAATTATAGTATGAAATTTTGTATTTGAATTTGATCATCTTTGAGTAAAGGCAAAATTTCTCATACAGCTCTTGGATGTAACTCTTGGGTTGTGCAAGTGTACCTAATAAAGTGCTCCCTCAGTATTTCTGTTTGCTAAATCCATTGAAGTGTGAGTTTACACCATTCAAGCTGTGGTTGAATTTGTCTTATTTATAATAAATTAGGGTAATAATGTGAAAACTCTAAGAACATACTGCTGTTTCCAATTGAATGATAAATCCTGACTTGGTGCAGATCAGCCTGTAGTTCTTCATGACAGGCCCCCTAAAACACACGTTATTATTACTGCAATGCCTATTCAAACTTGTTCACTAAAAAGATACATACATTAAAACTCATAAGATTAGTATTGTTTATATACAGCATATATTTTTTACTTGTTCCTGTCGAACATTGCCTGTTTTTTTTTTTTCAATCTGATAATTATTATGATACTCTTAGCATGTAGGATACTCTTAGAATACTCTTAGCAATTCTGGGTCTTGTATCTGACACTAAAGTACTTATTAATAAGACTCAGTCACCTACTTGGCTGTGACCTGTCTGAGAGTGAGGGCATAATTGTTGGCCATGGTGGATGGGCGGATGATGATGCCTCCATACTCCGGGTTCTGCCTCAACATCTGCTCAGCTTCCTGTCGAGTCACATTGAAGAAACACCTGAAAGATTCAGAGTCAAAATTTAATGGCCGGACAAAAATAAATAAATAAATAAATAAAAAGAAAGAAAGAACCAAATCGTAGTCACGGTAACATCTCTGGACTGCTGTGGTCAGACGTGTCCTTATGTGGAGGGACGAATGCAGGGGCTCCAAGAAGGTGGGCCGGTCGAGGAGGGAGGGGGGGTTTCTTTACTTGGGAACTTCTTATTTTCTCCTGAGCCAGAGCATCTTCAAGCAGCAACCTTTGGCCTGGCAGGAGCTGTATCTGACTGGGAATCTCTTTCTATGGGATGACATGGATTTACTTTACATCTAACGGTATAAACATGGATGATTGATGAATGAAAGGAAGGAAGGAAGGAAGGAAGGAAACTACTCCTACCCATCCTTCATTATGTTTGATCCAAAGTAAGTGCTTACATGCCTTACAAGATACTATTGTCTCATTGAAACCGAAACCGTGCACAAAATAAAACAAAAACTCAAAGCAAGTTTGTGTTTAAATGGGTTAGTTAATTGTTGACCAGATGTACAAATGGTCCTTGGTTTGGGTGCACTGTGTGTTCTTCCCTCGCATACTGGCAGTGATTATGTCAATCAAAAGGAACTCCAAAATCCCCATCCATCCAATCCTGCCATCCATCTGCTCATCCACGCCACTCCTGTTCCTCCAAGTGCCCATGACGTGATATTTTGAGCAATAGTTTTATGACTGCATCATATGCATTCTTAAAATACAATAGAGTCACCTGTTTTTGTTGTTGTTGTTTTTTTTTAACTTAGTGATTTTCAAAGATGATCAAATATTGGCATACATTGCATATGGCTTGCTGAGTTCTAAACAATTTTCCCGGTATTAGAGTGTCTAAAAGTGTTAGTTTACTCACTTTGACAATGGTCATGATGTAACTCCGCCACTCTTCTCCTGTATCAGGGTTTTCTATCTGTTCAGCCCGCAAAAAAATAAAGGAATAAATGAATGTGTGTGTCCCCCCGCCCCACCTCCACAAATAAATTGCAGTTATCGCATGATAGCCTTGTTTTTCAACTGCATAACACCTTCAAGTGGACCTCATCCGTGTGCATCATCAGGGTGAAGATCGTGGACATCTTCCTTTGATATGCAGATGCTAACTGCATGGACCTCAGCTGCAGCAGATTCAGCTTCTCTGTGTACTGACAGAGGGAGGACTTCATTAAAATCACTTCACTGAATCTACAAGTAGACATCATGTCAAAGTATTCATCCATCCATCCATTTTCTAAACTACAAATCTTTTTCAGGGTCATGGGTGAGCTGGAGGCTATCACAGCTGACTTTGAGCAGGAGGGGTACAAATCAGTAATCACTATAATGGGATTGCAAAAGTTGGCCTCACTGTATCCTGCTTTTCATCTTTGTACAAAAATAAGGTGTCTCCACGTAGCTCTGCGAAGTACTTCTTGAAATCCTGAAGATGATAGATGTCATTCGGTTAACTGAGCTTCACAGTGCATTCCTTTTCCCCAAGTCAGTTCTCATCATTTGCCCTTACCGTCTCGTAGGAGTGTTTCTTGAGCAGGTGCCCTGAGTAGTAGAGAGGCAGAGCTGTGATATGGGCCCGCCGCTTGTGGACCACTCTGGGGGGCACAGACATAATTCTGAATTCTAGGCCTTCTTGGAGCTTCTGCAATCCTGGTTTAATCCAAATTGACCTCAATTCACTTCGATGCAGTCCAGAAACTCCTCAGAGCATCCGCATAGCTGCTTCCCTGTGCTTTCCTTGTGGTGTTCCTGAAAATAGTGATGGATTCAAGCTTATTCACCCCCCTTTTCATTCGGTCATCATGTGGTCAGGTTGGTGAGAATGAGGAAGCTCTTGGGTGATTTATAAATAAGGAAGTAGTCAATATAATTTAACACCTCCCAAAAAAAAAAACCCTCTTACCTCATACACCACACTATCAGAATCCGTGTGAAGTCTTCAAATATAAGTCAGGTTAATTATTGAACAAGTGCTTGTTTTTCAATGCAGACATGTACTTGTGAGATTTCCCCCCAATACTTGTAAACGCATAAATATTAAAACACAAACCTGTGTCAACTGGATGATCAAATTTGGAATAATCAGGGGCGTACTCATACCTCAGGGAAACACAGGCAATTGCCTCAGACCCCAAGATCTCCATGGGCTCGCACTCCATCCATCCATCCATCCATTTTCTGATCCGCTTATCCTCCCAAGGGTTGTGGGGCGTGCTGGAGCCGATCCCAGCTGTCTTCGGGCAGGCAGTAACCCTGAACTGGTTGCCAGCCAATCGCAGTGTACACATTGACGAACAACCATGCGCTCACACTCACACATAGGCACAATTCAGAGTGTTCCATTAACCTGCCACACATGTTTTTGGAACGTGGGAATACCCCAAGAAAACCCACGCAGGCATGGGGTGAACATCCAAACTCCACTTAGGAAGGGCGTACACCTCTGCACTGTGAGGCCGACGTGCTAACCAGTCAACCACAGGGGCCGCACAGTACTGTATAATAAACACATCATTGGGTATAATAAACCCATATAAAATTAAACATGCCATTGGAAACAATGTTTCCTCCAAATCAGCGAAAATAGTGATATACTGCTTGTTGGGAATTTTATTAGAGAAAAAGCCTCCTAAATTGGTGCTTCAGTTTGGAATTGTAAGCAGATGATGGCTCTTAGGTGCCATTATAAAATGTATGTTACATTTTACTTGCTACTCGAAATGACAACACGAAACCCAAACGCGTTCGTATCATTTACTTGTACGGTTAGTACTGTAGTATTTCAGGTTTGAAGCTGTTGAATTATTAACGAACTGGGCGACTGCCTGCAAGAGTCTTGCTAGGCATTACTAATCGAAATCGCAAACAACATTGCGGTTGCAAACAATCATTGTATTATTTTGTCGCATTTATTTTATTTTCGTACGGACTTGAATGATCTTAATTCTACGTAGACACTGTATGTGGGGGATTTGCCCCCAAAACGAGGCAGGTAGGCGCTGTATAGTTTTTCTGTGATCTGTTGATAGTGACTGGACATAGTATGAACTTCCCATTGATTGATCTCCACTACACTCCCTGCTGACCGAAGAAAACATTTGATATCGAACGCAAGAAGGGGATTTAATTGACGCGAAAAAAAACCGGTAATATTTTCAACATATGGTATCCGGGGAAGACGCCGCACGCCCGTGAAACACCGTTTGCCGGTCTTACGTCGCCATAACACGACGTTTTGTCCCCGCTAAACGTCGCCACGGTTTGACTTGTTTTTCCTGCCGGAGCAAGCTTCCTGTTAGCTTGTGCTAACTCCGACATTATGCCAATGAACGTTCTATTATAGCCTGCCATCGCCGCGGGTGGAACTGTACCACTTGCGGGTATGTTTCTTAGTTTGTGTAATTTAAAATCGAAAAGTTAACGCGGCAATAGTGTCACAGTCCGTACTCGTTGGTTCTCTTGTTTGTCGATAACGCCCGGTAGCTTAGCCATGTTGCTGCTGTGAGGGCTTTAACTCGTCCAGTAAATCTTGCTGGTACATGCACGAACAATTTAGCTTGTATCGAACATAAGTCAATTCGTATTAAACCGAATGTTTGTGTGAAAATTTCAGTGGCCATAGTCGACTTCAGTGCTCACACTGTGAAGAAAAAAAGACTAGTGTCAACCTCTTTTTGTTTGGTCTTTTTTGGGGGGGGTGGGGGGATTATCACTTTTTGGTTGTAAAAGTGTCAACTGTCTTGTCAAAAGCACACATTTCAAATGCATTAGATAGCACTATCGGATTAAGAACGTCTTCCGAGCTAACTCGCTTAAAGCGAGACTGGGAAGCTGTCCGACGAAGGAGGTTCCTCTCTTTTGAGTCTCGAGCCGACTTTTCCACCACCACCACCGCCGCTCTCCGCGTCCGCCGC
>NW_017805744.1:1091470-1099966 GCF_001891065.2 Hippocampus comes
AAAACGCATCAGCCAACCTGAATTCTGCTTTGATGTGAGAATCATGAAAATGCATGACACGGGGACTCATTTGATACAAAAACAGGACGTCGACGCCATTGTTCTCCCAGCCGCAATGTGCCCATTTTTCGCCATTCTATTATCTCTAATGGCTCTAATGACAAACAGGGCAAATTGCTGCCTTGAATGAGAACCACTTCCACCCAGGGGGAGGACGCTTTTTATATTCGGACCGAGCCGTTAAAAGCTGACCTCCAGTGCAGATGCTGCCGCTTACGTACGGCGGACATCTTATGAAGCAGCTCTCAATGTGATGAACAACCTCTTTAACGCAGGATGAGAGAACAAAACATGAACCCTGTCCAATGGTCTTGTCCGAGGGAGCTCGGACCATTGAAATCACATTAGTTTTGCGATTTCATTACACATTTTATTGCCGCGGCATTTATTTCTAGCTGTGGGCACGTCTGATGACTTGAAAAAAAATTTAGATTTCAACCATTCTTAATGAAAAGATGCTTGTTGGGAAGAAATTGTCTGCAGGCATTAAAAAAGAAAGATCGTGTTTTAATTAGATTTTTTTGGGGGGGGGTGGGGGGATTATCACTTTTTGGTTGTAAAAGTGTCAACTGTCTTGTCAAAAGCACACATTTCAAATGCATTAGATAGCACTATCGGATTAAGAACGTCTTCCGAGCTAACTCGCTTAAAGCGAGACTGGGAAGCTGTCCGACGAAGGAGGTTCCTCTCTTTTGAGTCTCGAGCCGACTTTTCCACCACCACCACCGCCGCTCTCCGCGTCCGCTGCAGCCAACCATGGACCCCCCCAGGACACGCTCTCGGTCCCGGTCCGGCTTCTATCATTTTGCCGTGAGCAATCCCGCAGGAGGTAATAGCGGCGGCAATGTGCTCGGTAACGGAAGCATGATGAGCGCTGGCGTAGGAGGAGGAGGAGGGATGAACTTCCCTCAGCAGAGCAACGCCGGCTGGGCGTCGCACCACGGCGGCCGCGGCGGCTACCCGGAGAGCCAGCCGCAACAACCAGGCACATACCTGGCCGCAGGGACGCAGCGCCACGGAGCTCACCGCCACCCCGGAAACGGTAAGTAGCGTGAGCCTGCCAGATGCTCCTTTACATTTGTATGCGATAGCTCACGGGAAGACAACTGTCAGGCAGCCCCTGGGCTTCATCGAGAAGACGTGCTTCGAACAAAAACCCTTTGTGTTGTAGTGGAGGATAACATTTGTCCAATGTTTGAACTCTCCTCCACAGCCCAATAAGATCCAGGGCAGTACTTTTAGGTGGCAAATTCTGTTCTTTCAACAATAATGTTTAATTGTTTTGATTGGTTGAGGTATTTATTTGACAGGATACGCTGTTCGGATAATGGATGTTTGCTGGACCACATCAAACGTTGAGGAATTTGCTCCTCTCAGCTGATTAGTCAAACATTAGAAACAGCTCTCATCATGTTTTAGTGCAAGTTTTGCAGTGTTTTCACACTGCCTGTGCGCCAGTTGTTGACGATTAATGTCTTCAATCAGATCAGGTCAAATCAAATTGCGTTTAGAATGACATTGACGATAAGAAAACAATTACAATTGGGGGAAAAAAGATACAATTTTTGAGCTAGGGCTGGGCGATATGGTAGAAAAGTGTGTCACAATCTAAATATATATATATATATGTATGTGTGTGTGTGTGTGTATACCTATTTAAAATATGTAAACAAACCAATTAAAGATACAATTAATTCAAGATATCAGCTAAATAAAACACAGCTATGAGAGGAAAAATACAATTCAAAATATCTGGGAGTCAAGCATGCTTGTGTGCTCCAAATTTCCTCTGAAGTCACGGTAATTGTGGCACAAATCTAACATCAGACTGGAGCTTCTGCCTATGGCGTGCAGCATTGATGGGATCAAGGTTTGCCTCCTAATATTTTAATTTATTTTTTTACAGTCAGTATTATATTGAGTGCAATTTCTATTGATATTGATCATGTGTCTATCATGATCCATCCATTATCTGAGTTCTTATCACGAGGGTTGCAGGCATGCCGGAGCCTGTCACAGTTGTTATCGGGCAGTAAGCGGGCTAAACCCTGAAGTGGTTGCCAGCCAATCACACATCGACAAACAACCATTCACAACCACACTTAGGGACGATTTAGAGTGTTTAATTAACCTCCCATGCATATTTTGGGAATGTGGGAGGAAACTGGAGTACCTGGAGAAAACCCACACAGGCACAGGAGGACCTGCAAACTCCACACAGGAAGGCCTAGGCTGGAATCGAACCCTGGACCTCTGTATTGTGAGGTGGACGTGCTAACTACAAGATCACTATTCCGCCTGTCTGTCATGGATCACATTGATATTCAATTATTGCCCATCCCTAATTTGAGCCTGTGTTAAGCTATGCATGTGATACATTTAATATATCTCTGACAATATCAGTTTATAAAACCCATATCTTTATGAATGCAAATGTATACAATTGTTGAATTGGATGTACAGTGATCCCTTGAGATACAAATAAACCTACTTATGGGGTTTATTTTATCTATTTTTTGGAGCCAGAACCGTCATTCGGAGAATGTAATTGACTTTATCTTGTGTGCAAAAATTTGAGATATGAGCTGTGTATGGTGGCAGTGAACACAACTCACTCCACAACAAGCTGCAGTTGGCAAATAGTGAACTGTTAAAAAAAAAGTCACCAAACTATTTTTCACTCACAGTTGGAAGTTTCCATCCATCCATCCATCCATCCATCTATCCATCCATCCATCCATCCATCCATTTTCTAATCCGCTTATCCTCTCAAGCACAATAGGCGTGCTGGAGTGGAGCCTATCCCAGCTGCCTTCGGGCAGTTGGCGGGGGTACGCCCAGAACTGGTTGCCAGCCAATCGCAGGGCACACACACAGTTGAAGTTTTTCTGTCAAATTAACGAAAGAGTTGCATGCTATGTATTTAAAATACAGTAACCACATCACTTTGCCATGAAGAGAATTACACATGTAAAATGACAATTTTGTCATAGCGGCAGCTAGCTAAATGCTTCATAACACATAAATGGAAACACCATCGACAGGCTATTGAATAGCATTGTGTCGCAGTGATATAACCCTTTTAAGCAATGGATATTTGATTACTAATGGTGGAACAACGCATGTAGAAATATATACACACATTACTCATGTCCACTCATGTCTGCACTAAAACAAAAGGTGCAATCTCAATGCTTGGGAGTCAGCAAGGTCTCTGCACTGATTACATTTAAGCTTTAAGCTTTTGGTTTTCTGTGATTTGAATATTTTTCAGTTATTGCTATTCATAGGGAACTTATCCCACTGGATTTTTATCATCAAAGAATTGCTATTGAGTGTGTGGTGTCAGGGGTTCATCTGTGATTGTCCCCCATAATAATCTGTAGCCCCTTTGAACTCGTTTACACAATAACACCTTAAAAAGATGCATCCTCCATTATAATTTCTTGTAGCTACACTGACCCAAACAACCGTCCTCGTGCTCCCCCCGTCTGCGATTTTAGATCGTGAGCCAATGTTCCACACTCAGAGGCGTGACATGTCACTTAATAGTGTTGGTGTGCGTTATTCCAACTGTCCCTATTACACACACATTTGCTGCTGCAGGCTTAGAAGCACCCTGTTCAGTTTTTTGTCTTTTTGTTTGCATTTCATTAACATCGCAAGACAATGTTTAAGTAGCTACTGTTTGTCAATTAAGACTTCAAATTAAGACCGTTTTACCATCTCATTGCAGCTCAAAACCATCTCAACCCTAATGCTAGCTACCGGGATCAAACAAAGGACCCTTTGGTCATGGGTCGCATTGTTAGACAACCATGCACCGCAGAACTATCTTATTGAGACAAGCGTGTTTCCGGATGATTAAGTTGCAGAATACTGTCAATTTTTGAGAGTATTAGGCATCTAATGACGATCTCATTCTGTGTGGTTTGCCATAACAATTACAATATGTTAAATAGATACAGTCGATTCATACATCGTCGTTCTTGCATGTCAAACACTAGTTTTTGTTTTAGCAGGAGGTCAAAACTGTGCACTGGTTTAAGGCAAAGTTTAGTAATCCTAATACTAATGAAAAGAATGGTATCAATGGTGTTATGCTTCAACAGCACCACTATTCTGAGGAAATAAGATTGTTTTCTCTCCAACAGAGCGCCATCAGTCTGCCTCAGTGTGCCCTCTTTTGACCCTCCAGGCTGACAAGATCTAGTTTTCAACAAAACACACGAGGGAAAAGGACCCAGTGAGGTCTCAAAGTTGATGGAGAAAGATATAAGGCAGCGTTTTGCCTCCAGTGTCAGCTGGTCAGTCAGCCGTCTTGGCGTCTGTTCTTCACAGTTGCTAGCGGGGCGTCTTTGAGCCGTTACTATCGCAGACTTCACATGGCCCCAGAGTGGCTCTGCAAAGGACAACAAAGGGGTGGGATTTGCTTTCAGATCTGTTGTTTTTGAGGAGACTCACTTGATGAGGGAAACATGGAATGGAGGGTGTAGAGGCGGAAAATATTCTTTTTTTTCTCTTTTTAATGATGACATATTTTTGTGTCCTGCAATAAGCTGAATTCTTGTCACTGAAAGACATTTTTTCTTTTTGCATAAAACTATGTGTGCATATTCTGCATCCAGATTGGACATGTGCCCTGTCAGATAAGCAGCCGGCCTCCTACTGTTTTTCTCCACTGCATATTTATTACATTACTGGGCTGTTTGTTGATTATTACCCCCTCTAAAAAGGTTCCTTTGCTGTTTGTCTCATTAACAGGATTCTGAAAATTTTATATTTGATTTTGATATGTTCTTTTGGAGAGTGGGCACGGACAAAAAAAAAAAAAAGTTGGAAATGGAAATAAACATGCTTTTGGAGTCTTAAAAAAATTGGCAAAAATATTTAAAAACATCACTATGACTGAAAAATATTATGGAGGAAATGGAAAATGTGCTTGCGTGCGTGGCCAGTATGGGAATGCCAATCAAACCTTGATAGAGAAACTAGTGTAGTTTTTGTGTCCGCGGTGCTTTTCCAGCATTGAGTGCACCACTCCTTTGTGTGGAATCACATTATTTTAAGAAATGTAAATATTTGAGCTTTTTTTCACACTTCTGTGGAGGTTTCGTGTTTTTAAAATTGCAAGGATGGCCACCTCTAAAGCTCTGGTTTCCCCAAATGAGCGTATGGTTCTCCTTCGAAACACACCCAAAATAAATCGAAGAGATCAGGAGAATTTGTGAATAATTGTTGAATCTTAATGACATAATTTGGTCATGAATCTTTGCAGTTTGGTGGGTGTCCATCCAAGTTTGATCTGTCTGCATTCTACGCCATTTCTGTTCTTCTGGAAGCGAGTACCATTCGTATTATGTAAAGATATGATATCTAGAGCTTGTTGGGAATTAACTCCATGTATTGTATAAAGTAAATGCCACAACTGTTTGAGGGTAGGTTAAGCCTGCATGTCACTTTGTTGTGACACATTTTTCATTGGTTTGTCTCAATTTCTACAGATAACTGAGTCAAATCGATAGCATGTGACTGCCCAGTGATAAGTTCAGAGTTCCTTGAACAAGGAAAAGCATGCGGTGGCAGCTGTTTTTTGGTACAAATGAGGCAAAGATCCAGTGTGGCGTTTTCGACTGAGAGCCTCTTCTGCTTTGTTTTAAGCAACTATTGGAAAAGCCTGTCACACCAAAGAAGCGCAACACTGATTGATTAGGTCAACGTCTGACGTCCATTTGTATTTAGGGTAACAGACTGATCACTGTTTCATATCCTTTGTGATCCTCCACAGGAAAATCAAATTGAGGCGACCGGTTTGTCGTGCTGGCTTAACAGGCGTGTATGCCTGTGTCTTGTGATGATGTTTTTCTCAGCACCGTCTTATCTAATTATGTTCCCCTATCCCCCTCCCATTTTCTTTTGCCTGCAGGAGGAGTGCTACACTTTCATCCAGATAATGTGTTCAGTGAGGATCGAGACAAAGTAAGCCATGGGATATGATCTCTGTATTTGGCTTCAGTTTACTGATGTCATGTTATGTCATTTTGGACACTTCTTATCCTGTACAGCAGGGGTGCCCAATACGTCGATCGCGATTGACCGGCACCCCGAGAACTAATCCCAATTCAATTGTGAGGGGTGTAGGGGGAAATGGAGGGGGGTGGGGGATTTTTGTGTCTTTGTGCACGTTAATTTATTACATTTAAAAAATAAGAATTTGTCATTTAGCTTTGTAATGATTTCTTCCATGTATATAGTGTATATTTGTCTGAACAACCACTCAAGCACTACTCCTTCTTGGTCCACGGTTAACAGATAGAAGACAGCCCAAGCCCAAAAAGGCAGCGTCTTTCCCAGCAGTCCATTTTAGATCTAAGCTCCGCCCACCCTCCGACCCCTTCTTCTCCCATTCGCCCCTGGGAGCTTCCCCCGGGTCGCAGGCCACATGCCCACTATGCACCTGAGAGATGTCACACACCTGTCCGAAATAGAAGAAGGTAATGCACGCATGCACACTCGCATGCATTTTTTGCAGTTGAAATTAACAGATAGATTGACTTTATTAATCCCAATCAAGAAATCAAGTTACGATTGAATTGTAATGATGTAATGGACTTTTTACACTGCACTTGGTACAGTACAATGAAGTGTGTAGATCAACCCATTCATGATGTGCTGCCATGTCACAATGGGATGACGCTGTGCTGCAGAGGCTGGCGGCGCAGGAGGTGTGCGCCTGCCACCATGGCACATGCAAATGCGATGATCCGGTATGCAAGATGGTGGGGGAGTGATTTTAGAGCTGCAGTAACATGAGTTGATTTTGGAAAATAAAGTCAAAGTTGACTCATTCTTGCATGAAAGATTCAATCAACAATGTCTAGCTCTGTTATAAAGTTAGTTAAAGAAACATTTATTTGGCTAATTTAGTGCTCCATATTTATGAAGTGCAACATACAGTAGTTTATACCGCAACCTCTTCTCCCTTCTCAGCCCTCCAATGCGACGCCCGCGTGGGCGCAGAGACCGCCTGACGCGTCATCATCACACACACAATCACCACCACCATTACAACAGCAACAACCACCATCACCACCCCAACACTCACCCTCACCACCATCACCACCACCCTCACCACCTGCACTCCCACCACGGGCTGTCACCGGGCCACCAAGACGAGAACTACCGTCACTCAGTCCCTACTCAGGGCTACTCTCCGTATGGCCAGCAGCCCCCTCGAGGGCTGGGGCCCGGGTTGGAAGAGCGGCAAGTTTACCATCCCCCGAATCCCTCCCCAAGGCCCCTTCATCCGTCGTCAAACCTGTCTCCACGACTGCTGCACCCTGCGGCGCATCCGCAGCACGCCCACCCACACCCATCGCAACAACAGAGCAGCGGGGTGTTGGACCTCCAGGAACAGGTGAGTTTAAGTGAGGGCTTGAATTTGTATCCGTTCATCGGTTCGTTTCCAAATGATTGGTTTGTCTAAAATGGAATTGAGCTGCGATACAGAGCACCTTTCATGGAAGTATAAATATATAGATCTGTTATTCCTGTCCACTTTAAAATGACTGACTGAACATTGGTCACTATCCTTGTTCTCTGTGTTTAGGGTTCAGCTCCAGTATCGTATACGGTGTCCCCCCCGGGTGCTCCACCTGGTCTGCCGCCTCGTTCAGGCCCGCAGCAAATCCCAGCATGCTCGGTCGTCTTCAGTGGACAGCACTATCCCGTCTGCAGCGTTGCTCCTCCTGTGGGTTTTGTTGTATTGCAGCTAAGTTTATACTACCCAGTCTCCATCTAGGCCAGGGGTGGGCAAACTTTTTAGCTTGGGGGCCATATTGATTTCTAAATTTGACAGGTGGGCCGGGTCAGCACAAGATATGGTAAATATAAAAAAACGTATATGTTGACAGTCCATACCAAACATCAACAGAACAAAAGCATTCAAGTATTACCATACTTTTTTTCATGAGAACAGTGAGATAACTATGGTATATGTCCGGTATGAACGTCCAAGTACGGTATGTTAACAACATACATTGGTGACAACACAAGCAACAAAGTGCAACAATATATTGTCCAGAAACTGCGGCATACAGTACAGGTACAATATATGAGAAAATATAACAAAGGTAGGACTATTTGCTCCAAAATGAGACGAGTAAAAGACCTGGTGGCTTTCTTTCCACTCACTGTCTCGAACTCGACCTCCCCTTGATCACCACACAAGACAGTGTTGCTCAGCTGATGTCGTGCTTCGAACTTTTGAAGCCAGCCACAGGACGCTCCGAAGTATTCAATGCCCATAGTTAGCGTGATGGAACTCGCTTTCTCTCTTATTAGCGGTCCAGTTTGCGAAAAGTTTTTAACACGGTAACAGTCAAACCATTCCAGGACATGTTCATTTACTCGAGCCGCAAGCAATTAACTCTGAGC
>NW_017805744.1:1100575-1134397 GCF_001891065.2 Hippocampus comes
CCTTGTGCTCTGCGACTTCAAGTAACTGCGCCACCTGGCGTTTAAATGCCTGTATTACAAGTCCAAATGAAATGAATGCAATAATTTACATCGAACCTTAATTGTGTACTGTACCAACCTTCGGCGGGCCGGATTAAAAAGACCAACGGGCCGGATCCGGCCCGCGGGCCGTAGTTTGCCCATGTCTGATCTAGGCCTTCTTCACGTTTTGTTTGATATTTCTGCCCAGACATTTATATTCTGAAATCTCATCATTCTTCCCAGGTCCTGCAGACTTGTTCTGTGCAGCACCTCCCCATGCCCTACCCATTCCCGTCTCTGCTGTCCAGTGACCCAGCCTTTCTCCTCCCCCCACCTCCTCACCTCCCACATCCTCCCACACACCTTTCCCACCATCCAGCTCAGCTGCCACAGCCTGGACAGTTTGGACCCTACACCACACAGCAGGCGCGTTCAGTAAGTAGAAAGGACAAGTTATTTGGGGCCATAAGATTTTGATCGTCGTCCCCTGTTTGAATTTGAAGAAAATCAAGGAAATGTTCGTTGGTTCACTTAATTTCTAGTCTTTGGTGCTTACATGCGCCTGCAAAATGAGATGTCTGGCGGTAGTCTGTGACCATGTGTTTTTACTGAAAGCCACATGCAATTATAATGTTGCATCAATTTAAGTCGGTAAAATAAAAAATCCTAAATATGTGAACATGCAATTTTTCTTTTTACCTCTTGCTGCAGCCTTTACAAAGGATAGAGAATGACGTAGAGCTGTTGGGAGAGCATCTATCTTTGGGTGCGGGACTCCACTACCCCCCTGCCACCCACCCAGCCCTCACCCCACACTCCACACAGCTCCACTTCCTCTCCCATGAGCCTCTACCCCAGGAGTTCTTTGGAGTGGTGAGTGCCAAGACCAGTTCCACTTTGCTGATGAAATGCCGTCAAGCTGACACATATATGTCAATTGTCTCCCAGTCCTACCCGAACTTCATCCCCCGTCGCCTTGCGGGCCGGAGGTACCGCTCGCAACAGCCTCTACCGCCTTCGCCTTATCACCCCAGCCTCCTGCCTTACTTTCTGTAAGTTAAACTCCATTTTCGTTTGGAAAAACATCATCCCATTTCGAGAAAGTACACCCATTTCCCCACTTTGTCAAGTGCCCCCTACCCCAGAATTGCAATCTAATTTACCTCAAGGACTGTTTTTCAATTGAAACGAATTCATGACGTGAACAATTCAAAATTTCCTCTTTGTAGGTCGATGCTGCCGGTCCAGCCGACTGGCCCTGCAATCAGTCTTGAGCTGGATGTTGATGATGGAGAAGTGGAAAATTACGAGGTTTGTTGATTTGACAGTTTAAAAAATGCACCTCATTTATTGAATTGCACCCAGATAGTAACTATTTTCTGTTGCAGGCCCTCCTCAATCTTGCTGAACGTCTCGGCGAGGCCAAACTCAGAGGACTTACCAAGGGAGACATTGAGCAGCTTCCTTCCTATCGCTTCAACCCAAATAACCACCAGTCTGAACAAACACTGTAAGTGCAGTCGCCAGACCGTCCCACCTTTTTAAAGAACTCATTGAAAGCACATTCTTTCAGTGACCACTCATTCAAAGTATTTCCATAAGCAGACATCTCCCATAGAAGCTCTTTCCAAACTCCCTTGGTCACACCAAGTTTGTTGTGCTTTTGTTGTCATCTCGCAGGTGTGTGGTGTGTATGAGCGATTTTGAGTCTCGACAACTGCTGCGAGTTTTGCCCTGCAGCCACGAATTCCACGGCAAATGTGTCGACAAGTGGCTGAAGGTAGGTACCCGCCCTGTGGAGCTGGCTGACTCGCACTGTTTGGAACTCAACGCACTACTCGTTAAAACAACGTCTTCCCGCCTATCTGTGGATTGTATTGTACTGTACCTGAAACAATCCATCATGTCTGCCAGCCTTGGTTAATTTTTATAGCAGCTAAAAGGAAAAAATGCACAGAGCCTGTTTGTATATGAATTGAATCGTATCCTCATGCATTTTTCCTCATAATTTTAAACAAGTCCCAGTGTCTGACATGACATTCTTCAGTTAAAATACACAAATGCTGAAGACACATTTACAGCACAGTATTATCTACTTATCACAAATCACGGGCCAGTTCTCTTTTATGCAAGTAAGGCTTCTGTTAATATGACAACTGGGGAAGTGGCAAATGACAATGCAAGTGGCTTCCCAGTCTTGCCAACTGAGCGACTTTTTTGACCCCTCTTTCAACTATTAGAAACAAACAAACAAAAAAACCAACAAACCAAAAAAAAAAAAACAAGCAACAAAACGAGTGACTTTTTGTGGTGGTATTAGAGACTATTTGAAACGCTGATGCCCCTTTTAGAGATGTTCACACCACTGGCGCTCGTACAACGCCACAACTGGCTATTATTTAAAAGTGTTGTAGCAATTCAAAACGGCTCACTCACGGACATATTTTCAGAATCAGGCAGATTTACTGGGTTGTTTAATTTCACATTTTATTGGTGGACAAGTGATCCAGAGACTCAGCTGTTTCTTTGCAAACAATAAATAGTCCATTTTCCTTTACAGTAAGTGAGCCACCATTTATTTCAGGGCATATATTCCAGACCCAACTGCAATAGGTGAAAATCCATGCTATAGAAGGACTACATACCATTTTCAAAATAGTTTTAATTGTGCGTTTTTGTCATGAATTAAAATTGTCCTTTCTTTCCATAGGCCAATCGGACATGTCCCATTTGCAGGGCCGACGCCTCCGAGGTCCAGAGAGACTCTGAGTGATCACATGATGCGCTTCAATATAAATGTCTATTAGACATTATCAGCACTGCCTGCTCTGCCTCTTTCACATCTTCTACGTACATGTACATGATTGTATACACACAGTAAAACAGGCAAACAGTTTCCCTCTTTATTTCTATTTAATTGTGTGTGTCCCTGCTGTCTTTTTTTTCTCTTTTTTTAAGGGTACAACCTTCCTACTTTCCATACTTAATTGCTGTGTGTGTTGGTGTGCCCACCATAAGAGGTAACATGTATTTTGTTCGGCTTTACTGTGCAAGCCTCGAAAAGAAAGGGTGGTGTGTGTGTGTGTGTGTGTTTGTGTGTGTGATTGTTACAAGACATTTGAGCATGTGTGTCTGTGTGTGTCTCAGAGTCAAGTCATGGCAACTTCTCATGAGTGATTGGCGCCATTCCATTTGTATGTTCCTGCACTTTGTCGTTATGTACAGTATAACGATGTGTATTACGAGATTCCTTTTTCTCTAGTTTGACTTCAAGGGTCCATGGTGCCACTCTAGAATTGTGTTTCTTTGTGTTAAGTTGACACTTCATCATAAATTAGTAATTCTTTTAACCACGAGTAACTGTTCCTGCCTGGCATTTACCTTATTCCTGTCTCCACTTATTACAAGCGCTTCACAGCACTAAAGCAAGCACATTATGCATTATTTTCTTAGTTTGAATGATTGTGACTTTGCAGTGGCACATGTTATATAGATAGCTCACTATATCAATATGTATACTGTATAAATGTATGAATATCTGTATACCAAATAAAAGGCTTGATATGAACTTTTTAAAGTTGGAAACTTTTATTAGCCCCCATCCCTGTCCTCTTTCATTTTAGGAACGGAGGCTCAGGGATGATTTAAAGGGCCGACCTTTTGCATTAAGGTGGTGCAGTGTTCGAGGGTGCCTGTGCCAAAAATAAGAAAACAAGCACTTGCTGTAAGCATTTGAGGTGTATATTTTTCATCCTGTGTTCATTTTGTTTTTACATTGCTATTTTTCCAATTGATTTTTTTTGGGGGGGGGGGGCACCCATAACTTGAGTAGTGCTTTTGCCTGTTTTATTTTTTTAGTGGTGCGCTTCATTGAAGCTACCTCAAGATGGTGCTGACGTTTTTTTGTACTACCATCTGTCAACAACTGCCGGATTTTGAGCTTTCTTATTTTCACTTGTCAGAAAACTATTCCTTTGAAGGTTTATCCACATTATATATTCAACCTAGAATTACTGTACATTATGCCCCAGGGCACATTAAGTCCCTGTGAATGTCATGCGCAAGTACACAGATGTTTGGCTGGCAGTCCACACCTGGCTTGACACAACACAGTACACACGCAGCATCGTACTGCACAATCCAGTAGTGTACAGTAGGCCTATATTATTGGCTATCTTGTAGGTCAAACAGCAGATGTAAGCTTCAAGGTACAGTATCTTTCCACAAGGGGGAAATGTACAAATCCCAATGCGCCAACAAAGAAACTATTAGTCACACTCACATGGAACCTTCAGGGCTTCACATGGCTGGTTTATAACTTAATGAATTGCAGTTTAGGCAGTAGACTAATATGTAAGGTTTTGAAAGATTTAGGTCTAAGTTGTGGTGTAGGACTGTTTTAAATGGAAAAAAAAAAATTAAGCGCTGGTACAGTGGTTCTTAACCTGGGTTCAATCGAACCCTCGGGGTTTGGTGAATCAGTCTCAGGGGTTCGACGGAGCCTCTGCCATGGAGGTTAAGACCATTGGACTCAACATGTCAATTACTGGTAGTTATGACACATTATCATCTATGATGATGATGGGTGGGCAATTAATTTTGAAAAACTGGAATGTGCTAATATAATGTATTGAGGAAAAAAGACATTGTCTTCTTTCAATAAAATGCTACATATACATACACGGTATAGGTTAATAAGGTTAATAAGTTGCCACCACCGCAGACACAAGTCTTAGCCCTTGTTTGCTACAGTGCTTGTCCCACCTATGTGCACATAAAACAAAAACACAACATTCAAAATATAAACATTGCATAATTTACATTTTATTTTGACTTCATGGTCTCTGCGAGTGCCACTCAGAGACTGTGGGCGGGCCAGTTGTGGGCCCCGGGCTGTACTTTGCCCAGTTCTGCACTCTGATTTTGTGCTTCTGTCCTGCACAGTTTAACATGCAAGACTGTGTGTGTGTGCGTGCGCTGTCCCAAACTGACATGTTACATGGAATCTCCATTGTGCTCTTGTGTAGATATATAAAAAGAAAGTGAGGGCACGAAGCTCTGCCTGCTTCATTTAGGGTCACACTGACACAAGCAAGCACTCTCTGTCTCCCTCTCTTCCATCACAATGCATACACCTGCCCTCAGCAGTGTGAGGGTTAAATATGCAAGCATCAGTTTGCCAAGTTGTTTTTTTAAATGAAAAGTGTGTGTATGTGTGTGTGTGTGTGTGTGTGTGTGTGTGTGTGTGTGTGTGTGTGTGTGTGTGTGTGTGTGTGTGTGTGTGTGTGTGCCAGAGAGAGAGAAACATTTATTTGAAGGGGATTTCCCTTGTCGCATGGCGAGCTGCCCTTGCTGTCAGAATCTATCACTGCCATGGCGTCACACACTTGTGCGCGAAAGCGAGCCGAGTAGGAGGAGGACACGTATACACAATCGAAACTGACAGACAGACAGACCGTCGTGGAAAGTGAACACTAATATGGATATAGACGTTGGGAAGGTCTCAGTGGGAGAGGTACCGCCAGGTGAAGACTTTTATCCAAAGAGGAGAGGACGAGCTTGGTGGCAGAGTGCACCATGCTTGTTTATGACATGTACATTGTTTAACAAACACTACGAACTAAACTGGGACATGCTCGACATGGACAACACAAGCCTTCAGTCATCTCCATAATCTCCAGGGAGTTAAGTAAAAAAAAAAAAAATCACCTTACTTTGGTGCTTTTTGGAAGATAATACCAATCTTTTTTCCATGAATACACAGTAGGCTTTGGGTCAGTTTTGATGAGGGCCTTCATGATAACGTCTGTATCAAATTGTGAAATATTGATTTTTTTTTTCATTGTAACTGATAAAAGGATGATTAATCGTAAGCCAATGTTTCAGAGAAAAGGGAATGGAAGTTTTTCATGTTTATAAAAATGGGTTATCATATTTCTTTTTATGACAAAAAAAAATCTAATATTTTTCCAGCAGATCTCCAGCCGTGTGTTTCACCATGTCGACAGCTTTTGCTGTAAACAATCTTTTCTTTTTTCTTTTTTAATTTTTTGTAACATAGTTGCTAAAGCTACCACTTATGACCTGAGAGTAATACAGGAGGAAAATAATCTGTGGAAAAAAAACAAAACAAACCTGCCTTCTCTGGCTCTTGTGCCTTGTACCTTGTGCCTCTAACTTAATTTTTACGAAACCACCTGTCTCATGGAAGAACAACCAATTAGAGTCCAAAAGTGTGACTGACGAAGAGCTGGTTTTAACATCACAAACGCCCCCTTTCATCAACTAATTTTCTTCTTTTTCACCGTTCTGCTGTATGGAATGTGTTCTCATATTTGGATGAACTTACGCCCTTATACAAATTGGAGCATCTCACTTTTTCACTGTCAGAACTGTCGTATTTGTGTGAGCGGAAGTTTGGAACCATATTCATTTTTAAAATGATCAATTGTGTACTCACTATTAACCGATGATGCATGACAGAGGTGAGTGTCTTTACATTATCATAGTTGATATTGACATCTTTGTTTTGGTCAAATACTGAATAGCACAACATAAGAGTCGTTCATGAGGAGGCTCTTATTCATCTTATTCATGGGGAGCTTCCTTGGCGGAGGTCTGACGAGGCTTTTTCAATAACCCACACGTTGGATATGAGCCTGACTGTGACATCGGAACATGGTTTATGGTGTAAATGTCACGTTTATTCCCCACTACATGTGTTTGGTATCCAAGGCTGTCAGATTGCTGCTAGCTTTGGATTCTGCTGCAGTGTTCTGAGTGCTTTCTTCTCCCTCAAGTGAAGATCACGTGAGAAGCTTTTTGTGTCGGAGGCCTGCCTTGGAGACAGCACTGTCCCATGAATCCTTCAGGAAAATGTGTTTGTAGGTAATGTATGTTACAGCCATGTTGATTTTTTTTTCCAGTTATACAGTTTTCTCCGTTGCAAACTCAGTCAGACGAAATACTTGAGAGCATAATTTTACAAACTGAGCATGGGCACATAAGAATGGACACAAAGTTCACCAATAGCCAAAATAAAAATCGAATCAAACATGAGGAGGAAGTCCAAGGAGTATGAAAAACAAAAAAAAAATAGACTATGAGGTGCAGTTCTTGCCATGTCATTCTGATTCTGTCCATTGGATCAGAACGATGACTTGTTATGACAAGCTACCAGTCTTGCAGTCATTCCAAGAGACGCATGTCTGCATTGGTGGGCTAAAGGGACTTTTCCTCCTCTGGATGACTGTACAGCTGGGAGCAACAGGGACGTACTTTGTACTGCAGCTCCAGCCCCTGCAAGTTACTATACACGAAGTATATTGATGATTGTAGTACTGACTTGGAGAGAAGTATTATTAGTATTTATTTCGGTAGCGTTTTCATTAGTGGCACAAAGTATTGAAGTATAAATACTTTGTCATTGTACTTCAGCAGGTTTTTATATTATCTGTACCTTAGAGTAGTCGAGTATTTATTTTCCTGATGACTTTTTACAATTATTCCCCACATTTGAAAGCGGATGTGTACTCTTCTTACATCAAATTTGGCTCGTAACATTTTTCAACCCGCTTCGCCGATAATTTCACAGTGTAACAAAGCCATAAAAAAAGAGAGGTAACTCAAATAAACTCAACTCCACTCAACATTATTTCTGGAGCACTTTACAACCACAGCTGAGATAAAGTGCTGCACATAAAAATGAATGTAAATAAATTGGTCTGAAGGTGTATGAGGTTGTCGACGTATTTCCCAGAGAAGTGAGGCAAGAATTATGCTCTCTGCATTGGCATACAGGAGGTCCAGAGTCATATTTTCTCTCATTTCACAGTCTCCAAGTTTTGTGAAAATGTTCGTAGATGAGAGGAATGTGACCGAAGTCTTCACTGACCAGGCTGGAATTGTAATCTCGCAATCATGACATCACATGAGTTGACTTCAGCATCCGAAGGTTGAATGTCAACCATCAACTGTAGTTAATGGTGAGTCCGTCTGTTGGTGAGTAACCTCACGTTCTCCATAATGAGCAATGGAAGGTAATGATTTAATTCTCCTGTCCCATTCACTTCTCTCCCACTTTATTTCACTTTTCATATCTCTGACAGGATTTAGAATGTGAGTACTTTTGTCACCTCTCACTGATTGGTTGATTTTATTTGCCCTCGTTAGATTCAGGTGTACCCAATGTTGTGGCCAACGTGTGTAGTCGGGAATGTTTACTATCAATAACGCTATTAAAAGAATTCACATACGAATTGACACGTTACATGAGAAAAAAACCACGCTACAATTATATTATGTGGCCCAAGTTAAAATAGTTTGCTATGGAAACGGGTCTTGGTGTGAGATGGCCCCGTTATGACAAACATTGTCACGCTCGTAGCTGCTTGTTTGTCTTATGTGTTGTGTGTGCCGTGTTGCTGTTGAGACCTAACAATGAGCTCTTAGTGAGTGATTGCGTTTGGCCTCCCTCTGTTCCCCTGGGTTGCTTTTAGGCTGCATAGATAATGATCATTAGATGAGACAGGTAGGGGATTGCAGGGGAGTGTCTCTGATGGAAGGAGATGGTAGCTTAATACAATTGGCTTGCTTGTGACGGGCTTCATTTTGTGTTGTGTGCATGAATGCGTCAGCCATGAAATCACTTGGTTGCGTGGTGATGATGTGAACCTGAGTTCAGATGAGACGTGTTGTTACATATGCTCTCATGACTCCATTTGTCCAAAGAGAAATGCATGACTCAAAGGGCAGTCTGCTGCGCAAGCAAACAATTAACTTGGACACCTACAGCCTAAATCTGCCTTTATAAAACAATGACGCTAAGTGATATTCATTTAATAATATATTTATTATTGAGGGTGTACTGCTGAGAGAGGTTGTGAATATTTTACCTCTTTACTGTCAAACTAAACATTCTCTCTCTGTCGGTCTCTCTCTCTCTCTCTCTCTCTCTCTGTTTGATAAAACCCTCAAACAACATGCATGGCAGCTTAATGGAACGCACTAAATTGTCCCTAGGTGTGAGTGAGAGCGGGAAGGGTTGTTTCTCTACGTGTGTCCTACAATTGACTAGCAACCAGTTCAGGGTAGGGAAAATTGACAGCATGCATTTGGAATGTGGGAGGACACCAGAGTACCCGGAGAAAACCCATGCAGGCATGGGGAGAACATGCAAACTCCATACAGGAAGGCCGGAGCCCGGAATCGAGCCCGACACCTCTGTACTGTGAGGCAGAACTGCAAACCATCAACTTCCCTCTCCACAGTCACTTTTTCCAGCTCTTTCGAAGGGGATCCCAAGGTGTTCCCAGGCCAGCCAGGAGACAGTCTCTCCAGTGTGTTCTGGGTCATCCCCGGGGCTTCCTGCCAGTGGGACATGCCTGGAACAACTCACCAGGGAGGCGACCAGGAGGCATCCTAATCAGATGCCCGAGTTACCTCAATTGGCAACTCTCGACGTGAGGGAGCAGCGGCTTGACACTGAGTCCTTCCCAGATCACCGAGCTGCGCACTCTTTCTAGGGATAGCCCAGTCACTCATTTCAAACTCTAGTATGCCGGGATCTTGTTCGTTTGGTCTCGCCCCACAGCTCGTGACCATAGGTAAGGGTATGAACGTAGATTGACTGGTAAATTGATAGATTCCCCTTTCAGCTCAGCTCCTTCTTCACCACAATAGACTGATACAGAGTCAATATCTCATGTGGACGCTGCATCGATCTCATGCTCCATCCTGACCTCACTTGTGAACAAGACACCAAAATATTTAAACTTCTTCACTTGGGCCAGAATCTCATCTCTCATCCCTTACCTGTAGAGACCACCATCCTCCCACTGAGGAACATGGTCTCAGATTTGGATGTACTGATGCTTATCCCAAGCGCTTCACAATCGGATGTGAACCGCTCCAGTACAAGTTGGAGATCATGGCTCCCCCCGACCCACAGAATTCCCCAAGGGACACGCTCGAACGTCTTCTCCAAGTCCACAAAATATATGTAGCCAGGTTGCGCAAATTCCCATGCACTCTCGGGGACATGGCAGAGGGTGTAGACCTGGTCCACTGTTCCACGGCCGGGACGAAAACCACATTGCTCCTCCTGAATTTGAGAATTGACTTCCAAGCTTTTAAAATGACTGACTTATTATTCTAGGTTATACCGTCACCCTTGCTTTTTCTTGCACTTTCCCCCACCATCTCAAATCCCTTTTCCAACCTCAGCTGACCCCCGATTTTTTTCCCTCTGCTTCTGCGTGTACACTTTGAGTGACACACATTCATTTCCGTGTAGAGTCCACCCCCCCCCCCCCCACCCCCCCCCCCCCCACACACTCCCCTCACCACCACAGGGGCCTTCAGGGGAGGCCAAGAAATGTGCAGACTGAGGGCGCCTTGAGATTTTTCACTCTTGCAAAGACTGTCACACCCCTCCAAAAAGCCCATTCAGACCTCTGACCCACCAGCTGCGACTGCATCACCATGACGTGAATGTGCAATAAAAATGATGGCCGTCATTCCTGATTCATTTACTCAGTGGCACGGTAGTTATCCATTAATTTGTTGATGAAACATTTCTATGGTTCCACAGACAATGGAAATGACATGGTAACTACAATGTGGCCCGTGACAAAAAATGAGTTTCACACCCCGACTCTACAGGGTCTTCAACAGTTGTTTTCAAGCTTTTTTTTTTTTTAACAGCTCCCAAAATGTTTTCTTTTAGCAGTTTCATTTTCTTGGCCTGACCATTAAACCTATTCATTGTAAACCAGCGGCTTCTTTCTATGTTCTTCTTCTGTTTGTGCAATGGCTCTTCATTTTCTGCTTCGGAATTACTTGCACCAATAGCTTTTTGATTTTCTTGTTGATTACTTCTCCAAATGTTAATGTTTTCTGCACAGGTAAAACCTCCTCTCTAAGAGGTGTTAACGCAATTTAGAAAACTGGATTTGATAGTTAAAACTCCACTCTGAGTCCAATTTAGTAATAATTAGGTTTTGGTAAGCCATGTAGCATCACTTTTTGCAGATCTCAGCTCTGTTATGACCACATGCTTGTTCTGACAAAGTGTTCATGCTCGCTGGAGCCACCTAATCTCTGACCTCCCTGGCGTGGGGAGGTGTAATACCTCCCTATGCTTCTATGATCACTTTCACTTGTTCCTGTTTCCCAGCCATGTGAGACCTGTATGGGATTTTATGCTTTTTATACCGGACTTCATGTCAGAGCTTCCTCACCATAGCCAGCCTCTCTGAGGGAATGTCTTCTTGACACCAACCATCTTGTTGCTGATAATTATGATGATGAAGATTATTTAGTAATGCAAAGAGCGAAACTAATTTCTTCAGGCTCTATTCAAAAACATTCAATTAACTTAATGAATAATCCCAACGATTCTTTTTTTCACTGGAGCTGGTCAGGTGGTTTTTAAATGCTCATCTCTGAGACATTATCTAAGTTCTAGTTTCTTCTCACAGATGTCCTCTGTTCATTTGGACCGAGTTGGCGTGCAAGTGGAGGCCGGCTGGGGAGTGCACTGGGCGCACGGCGGAGCCATGTGAAGACCAGGGAGCCTGAATCTTTTATCGGAGGAATGACCACCTTGCAGATAGCACGATTATGACACTGCTGTTTTCTCCTGCATGGCCGCACATTTCTCCACTCGACTTCCCGTTTGCATCGGGCAAGAGGACGTAAAACTAAAGGGGACACTGTGCTCTTTCGAGCCGGGAGCCGCTGCGCACAATCGGTGCGCTCCTGCAGACTGACTGCGCCCAGAAAGCGGTCAGCGGAGCGCTCCATGCCTCCGAGCCTCAGATAGACACTTTACCCCGGCGGGATTCAACGCACCGACGCCCTTTATACTCCATTATTGTTCCACTCCAAGTCTGCTGCGGAAGAAGAGCACAAAAAGAGAGGTCATCTTCAAGTTTACGCGCGTTTTCGCAGGTTCCGGACGATGGCGTTCCTGGCGAAAGCTGCGCTGCTTCTTCTGGCTGCCACAGTGCCACAAAGTGAGTAATCTCCTTTTTGAAAAATCCTTCCATATTGGGACCGAGGGACTTGTACTTTGCGGCGTCAGTCAAAGAGGATCAAACATGTTTTGGCTGTTCCATCGCCAAATCGTCACTTGTCACACGCGCAGCGCCGCGTTGACGCTTTCGGGGAAGCTTCATCTTCTTTACCTCAGTGAAATATAACGTATTTGAAATAACACAGAAACGAATGTCACGGTGGTTGTGAGGAAAGAGTTGCACATCTCAATTCCTAAAGTGCTACTTTCTACGACAGTAAATGTGTTGGTAACTTCATTAGGTTCATTCACTCTGCATTCGAATATCAATAAAGAGCCGGATCAAAACACATGGTTACTAAATTATCGATTATCCATCTCTCTCTAGGTAGTTGCAGATGAAGTCTTCGTGGAGAGAGCTTTCTCGTGTTACCTTGTTTAGCTACTTTCAGAAGTACAGTGTGTCATTGTTTATTGTGGTTGCAGTTAGCAGTGGCATAGAACTGCACAGCATCATATTGAGGGGTGTTCCTAATCATTTGAGCACCTCTCTAACTGAGGTAAACAAGACAAAATATTTCTATATGCCCTGAAAAGTACAATCAATAATTGTGTGTGTGTGTGTGTGTGTGTGTATATACGGTATGGTATATATATATATATGTGTGTGTGTGTGTGTGTGTGTGTGTGTGTGTGTGTGTGTGTGCAGTTAAATTGTGGAAAATGTGCAATAACACAAACTGCATACATTTCACATAGTTACACAAACAAGGTGGTCGAATTACTTAACAAGGTACAGTATATAGTAGATCACACACACACACACACACACACACACACACACACACACACACACACACACACATATATATATATGTGAGAGAGAGCCTTCAAATTATTGTGTGTGGTACTCTGGTCCTCCCGCATAATATGTGGATGGGCAGCAATATGCAGGTTTCATCCCAGTGTTGTTCTCAGGCCAACAGCTGTTGCTTGACATGCTGCAAATGAGCTCTCTGGCAAGAGCTGACGAAGATGAGTCACTATGTTGGCACCTATTTGTATGTTGTTTCTCTCTGAGTACCACATCTCCTCTTGCTGCTGCACGCTAAGTGTTGAAAAGTTGAAGGGGGGGATGAGCAGGATGAGGCTGCAGGTTGCTTGTCATTCACTACAACGGGGGTTCTCAAACTTTTTAGGTCCAGGGATCCCTGACAGAACCACAATTAATCATGACTACCATGTGTACTTCTTTAAGGAAAGGAATTGTAATGCTACAATAACAAAATCCTATAAAAAAGTCAGGAGAATAAAGTGGTATTTTTTTAATGAACAATAATACTTTTCTGGATCTACAGTGGATGTAAAACACTCCTTGTTCAAATGCCAATTCTTCATGATACAAAAACATCAAAAATAAGACAAAGATAAATCATCTGCGTTTGGCTGGCAACTAACTGAGATAAGCTCCAGCATACCGGCAACTCTAGTGAGGCTAAGCATTTCAGAGAAAGGATGGATGGATGGGCTGAATAAATCATTTCAAAACTTTTTTTGAACGTTAATGTGATCTGTCACTCGGACAACTCATTTTATTTTGCTTGTAACCTTTTTGAGAGGGGAAATAAATACACAGTCAACAACGAAAATATGTTTTTCCACGTGTTTGTTATGGTTCATTGAAACCAAGGTTGAACTTTTCAAGCCATAATTCCCAAAGGTACTGTATAGCTCGAAAAAAAAAAAAAAGAACAAACAATACAACCGGTACTTATCACCAAAAGACCACCATCCCTCCAGTGAACCAAGATGGTGACAACATCACGCAATTAGGGTGTTTTTCTTCAGGTGGAGGGGAATTGTGTAAAAAGACTCTATTCATGATTTATGTGTTAATACGTCACACTTATATGAGGGCTTTAATTGGCCCAAAGCCAAGGTAAGGAGTTGTTTGAATTGTTTGAGGATGTTGGTTTTACTGGCTCACTTGCGTCAATGTGTTGTTATGCACATTTAAAAAAATAATATGATGACAAGATCTTAGCTTGTTCACTACCATAAAAAGTAACCCTACAGGAAGCAAAAATTGGGAAAGCAGCAGCCTCTTTATCCATTTTCAAACATGACCAGCTTTAGTTAAGCCCAAATTGACTTGGTGCGCGTGTTTTGGTGAATAACCTTTGATTGTGTTGCAGTTTTAGCGCCTGTGAGATGATGGCATTCTTATTTTTAGAGGCAATAAATTATTGAGGTGTGGAGAGTGCAGCAAGGCAGACACTCGTGTATGTGTGTGTCTGCATACATGTGTGATGAGACCTCCTGGTATGCTCCGCAACGTCTCCCCAACCTCATATGTGTCCCCTCCACTCTTTTTGGCGTTATTTTGACAGCTCAAGACTTCTCTACATACATTTCAAACTGAGCCCCACCTTCCTTCTGAAGTTAAAGTAAAGTCATAGTGACCTGTCAGAATGGAATCATTGTTGAGCCGTCTCCGCTTCTGAAGAGGATTTTCTTGGGCACTCTTGTCGGCTAAGAACTGTAAGTCTCAGTCAGAACCTGCGTTCGTGTTGTCAAATAATGACACCAATCCTTGGTCAGATTTACAATTTACTGTCCAAGATGTATTAATTATCATAAAAATGATGAAAAATATCACAGAGGTATGAGAAAATGGGAAAAATAACAGTCTCAAGAATGTAGTGTGCGCATTCCTCCGCACATCTGTGACTCCATCTCAGCACTGACCCTATTGCAGATAAACAACCCTATTGAAGGATGGCTGAACATTTTAATCCAGTCAAGGAGCACACAATGTGTGGTCAGTTTACGCAAGAATCAGAATCATATTTTTTGGCCGAGTATGATGAAACACACAATGCGTTTTTTCAGTCATACTTTTATGAAAGTGTAGTATTTTCATAAAAAGGTCACTCTAATAAAATATACATTTAAGACATGTGCCAAAAATGCACAAACTAAAGAGAGTCATTAAGTGTGTCATCAACCTGTGTGCAATTGTGCAAATGGTGCTTGACTGACAAAGCTACAGCAACGAATACCATAGCAAAGGGTCTGCAAATTGACAAACGTGTCAACTGCTCTTGGAATATCTGATGTTTTTGGTGAGCATAGCAGAGGGCAGAGCTGGAAAAAAATGGTGTCCTGTGAGTGGGATTAAGTCCAAGAGAATGATGCCATCCTGGAGACCTGTACATGTGTACAAACGTAATAGTCTGAAGACTTTGTTTTTCTTCTTTCTTCTTTCTACCCAATCTTGCTGCTGTAGACTGTAAATTTCCCCAATGTGGGACAAATAAAGGATATCTTATCTGATCTTATCTTATCTTATCTTATCTTATCTTATCTTATCTTATCTCCACACCAGTTGCTTTGAATTAAAGCTCAGCAAACTCAAGCAGCTTTTATTGTAAACAAATGATTGATTTTGCGCATGGCTCGGATCCCGTCGGGATAAAATATGATATTACTACTGTAGTCTAATCTCTCGAAAGCAACATGGTTCAAATTTATTTTCTCGTGTGATTCTATTAACTTGACAGTGCGCTTTTACTGTGGGGACTTCTTTCTGTATCTTTCTGTATCGTTTGAACAGATGACTTGTCTCTGGAGATTTGAGTCATTCATTGACTGTCCAGATGCTCCAACGCTCAGCGCTCGTCCCCCTCGCTCGGATATCTGCGATAGTGGAATGTGGAGTGATGTGTGGACAATGCACCTCTGCTTTCTGGCGGAGCACCTCTTCTTTGTCGTCATCCTCACGTCCCGTTGCATACGTGACAAATGTGACATCGTGGCCACAAATACAAAACCTTGTGTTTCTGTCATCCAAAGTTGCCAACTCACACACTTTGAGATGTCAGGAGACGTGTATCTTGCTGATGTCAGATCACCAGTGTTTGCACTACTGGTTCGGTCTGAATGCTTAACCACGCGCATATTCCTCTGCTGATTTTTGGCCTGGGTGACGTCGACGTGGAATCCGGCCATGCAGCTGTCATCTTTGGGTTTGCTGCCCTGTCTAACGCGACAGCTCAAAGACGCCCGAGGCCGTCGGGCAAGCAAAACAGTGAAATCAAATGTGCAGTGTGTTTTTCCACCCCGAACATGTCAAATGGCAGCTATCGTTCAACCAAATGATGTTTCATGTCTTTTCTGGAAGGGATGACAAATGGTGCAATCACTCAGATTCTGTTAAAATATCATGGCACTACCATGCAGGGAAATTATGCTGCCAAATAATTCAACGTTGATTGTGAGATGGTGTGGAGGTAGAAGATGGGTTTTACGACTTTGAATGCGTGTCATGCACAAACGCTTCAGAAAAAGCAGAACTCACACACTTTGAAGTGAGGATTTGTGGTTTGTGCTGATGTCGCTAGACAACATGATATCAACTGGACATAAAAAGTCTCTATCCCCCTCTTGACCGTTTCTTGTCTTCGAAAAAATGAGCTGGTGAACTAACAAACATGGACTGAAATTTGCTTGTCAACTCGCCACCAATCGCAGTTGCAGTTTGTCAACTAATCGGATCAAATGTAAATTGCAGTATATTGTACCAGCAAGCAGCTGTTGTTTTATATATATATATATATATAGTTTACATCCTAAATTCTTTAGCGTATGTACAAATGAAAAAAATAAAGACAATTATGATGGCAGTACAGTCAAATGTGATACAATCTAACAGCTTCTACCAGCGTTACAGACATGTTTATCAACGATTGTGCAACTTATATTGAAGGCGATATTGCGGCCTTAATATATTTAGCTTTAAAGGTTCAGTGTATTTTTATTGTATTTTTATAAAAAAGAACCAAAAACTATACACGATGCACACTGGCACTAAGAACACTTTAAAAGTACCGGTATATAAAAATACAAGCATATTTCACTCTTTTCAGGAAACAGCCTTGTTTTATTAAATGTACAAAGGAAAAAACAGTGAAATCAGATGAGTAAAATGCACTGTGCAAAAGAAAACGAAAATACATTTAGAGTTTTTATCTTTTTATGTACCCTTTATATATCCAGAATGTTTTGCTTTGCTTCACAATGTGACAAGATGCCGGCCATCCTGCCCGCTGTTCAGTGGGACTTGGGAATTCCTCAGTTCAGTTTGCCTCCGGGGCAACTTCCTGAGCTGGGAAAGCAAAAAATAAGCACCGTGAGCGGCCAGTTTGGCCGAGGCACGCAACCCCAGATGGAGTTCCGTGCGACTTTGTCATTTACTCACATATGCCTCCAAGGCGACTCCCCAAGCTAGATCACAGAAAAACAAGCACCGCAAGCGTCCTCCTCGCCCAACCACGCAACCCTACCACCGCAAAAGATACCAGGGAACGATAGGCAGCTGTAACCCGCCATCTGAAGCACCTCACCGGTGGGCCTCGGGTGGACACCCCTCTGGCCAGCGGGTCGCTCTACATACGACCCGTAACCTAAACTAATAACATTCCAAGCCTTTGTATGATCACAAGGATCACCACTGCAGTTCTTCCCATCTCCCATCATGACAGATGCAAAAAAGCACTCCTGGCGCTTGTTAGGGATCATCCAACCTGTCCAGCTTGCACATGTATCTCATGATGTTCTTTACATCAAAGTGAGATGTAAAATCACTTGGACGGAATGTTAGCTGATAAATGCAAATGTTATCACTGCTCTCTATTGTCAATCCTTCAGCTGCGATCCTGCCAGCATGGCAGTGGATCAGTCACGTAATGTGCAGAGCTCTATTGGTGGCATGGAGGATGCAACAATTTCATTTTTTTTTTGGAAGAGGTGGGGATCCATGGGGGAGTAAATTCTCAACACACTTTTTTTTTTTTTTTACATCCTCTGGTGCCAATATAAGGAACATGTATAATAACATTTTAAATCTAGTATTCATAGATTCATTGCCAAAGGGGGTGGCAAAGGGGTTGGTAGAGATGGCAGCTGCCATCCCTTACCACCCTGTCAAACCGCCTCTAATATACTGTAAGAGGTGTCCGGACTGGCCCACGAATATTACAATGTAGGTGATGTGATATCTCCATGGCAATGCTTTCAGAAAAAATCCACGATGAAGCAGTTCATTTAAGGTTGAAATTACTACACATTTGCAAAGGGAATGCTTGATTGTCTTCTATTCATTTTCCCAAATGTATGCTATCTTGAAAAGTGTTAGGAGCTTCATTTAGATGAAAGAAGTGCTTTGGTGCCAAGGAACTACTGTATGTGAATGTGAGTTGAGGAGTTTAATTTAGGTGAAACAAGTAGTGTTTTGGCACCATCTTGTGGCATCTATATGCAATTATAAACCTCGTTGAGGGGCTTTTGATTACTTGCGGACTTTTGCTATTCACGGCAGGGACTGGTGTCAAAACTGTCGAGTAAAGCCAGTTATATTGATTCATTTACTCAACTTTGGTGCAAGCAACAAAGGTTCACTTCAAAAGTTCAACGATGCTGTGAATGTGAGTGTGAATGGGTTTTTGTCTGCATTAGTGTAAAATGTATTTATAGAGCACATTTCATACACAAGGCAACTCAATGTGCTTCACACATCCATAAACATCATGCCTGAAAGCATTTACAAACAGAAGAGCTGACGACATTTCAAGGCAAAGCAAAGAGAACAAAAGTAGAAATGCCTTTTCAGGCAAAAAAAAAAAACAAACTTAAAATGGAACTACTGGACTAGTCTGAAAAGATATTGGAAGGATGACTCAGACTTTTGTGCCCACCTCATGTTATTACTTTTATGTGCAGCATAACACATAAATGGGGCTTCGCCATGTTTGCTTTGAAACCGAGGCTCCACTAATTGACCCGAGTTTGCAGACTTCAGAGCCCCAGTGGGTTTATGTTGGGTTTCTAGTGTTGTCTTGTCTGTCTTTCGCCCGAAGTCAGCTGGGATTGGGTCCAGCTCACAAGCTCACATAACTGAACAGGACGGATGGCTTCTTCTGTGCTCCCCCTACAGTTATGATGCAGAAACTACCGATAAGACACCGGCACTGAACTTGCTTCATTTCCTGTACTCATACAAAACACGCTAATTAAATGCAATGAGCTTATGAATATGAAATGAATCATCTCTGAGCCGTCTGCTGAACTACTCAGACGTTTGCATGTTTACAGAGCTCTCCAGACACATCTACAATTCTAAAGTGCAAAAGCAGAATGTGATCCTTGAGCTGACTTGGAGATACATTTGGAGTGAATACTTTTGTTTTGAATAGAATTTGTTGGGTGTTGCTGATTGTGATAGTACTGCATTTATGGACTCGGTTGTGCTTCACTGCCTCTGTACAAGTGTCCGTGTCACTGCGAAATGAAGAATTAATCAATTTTCCATCGTGCTTGTCCTCATCGGGGTCACATGTGGGCTGGAGCGTCTTCCAACCTACTTAAGGCGAGAGACATGGTACACACTGGACTGCTTGGCAGTCAATGGCAGGGCACACATTGACAAAAAACTATTCAAACTCACATTCACAACTATGGGCAATGTAGTTTGTGTTATCATGTTTGTGTTTTTTTGGAACATGGGAGGAAGACAGATTACCTGGAGAAAAAGCCACGCAAGTACGGAGCGAGTATATAGGCTCCACACCGTATGGGCTTTGAGCTGAGATTCAAACCCAGAATCTCTCGTGTGTGGCAGACACACTACTGACTGATATGAATAACTCAATTCATTTTGAACAGTATTTTAGACAAGATGTTAGAGGCAGCTGTGGTCACCAGTATTCATATTTTCACATGGACTGATTGCCTCGCAGAGCTTCAAATCCGTGACTTCTCAAATCAAAGCAAATCTAATTCTTGCTACTACGTAAGATCAGCAAGTAACATATCAGGCAACATATTTTTATTGTTCTAGGCGGAAGCGGTTGTCCCTTTTGGCTGTAAAAACAACCATTGACATCTTGTCCCAGCTACATTTGCTGTGTGCAGTTTTTGCCCCGCGGTTTCGACTGTCCTGTCAAGCAAACACGATTCATGAATAGCAAAGCAGGCTGTCACAAAGGCCAGAAATAACACAATAACCAATAGACGAATAGAATGGAAAAGCAACACGAGGTTAGCAAATGTTTGGACATTTTAAACATTTCTCAGGAAGTTGCAGCAGCTGTACATTACTGCAAACTACAACTAGAATAAGCATTGCGCAATTGATACCTCTCTGTTCAAGTCGATCAAAAAGGAGCATACTATTAGTTTTGCAAAGGCAGACGTGTTGTGCAGCAATAATATATTGAATCCCATTAGATTGTGCTTGTGTACCCCAAGTGTTAAGAATGACGAAAACACATAAATGTCTATCTTGTAAACATAAAAATGATCCGCATGCATAGGAAGCAGATGTTCACCACAATGGTGCTTGTGTAGAAGCAACCTACATGTGCATCTAAAGGAAAGGGGCTCAGGAGTTTGTCATCAAAAAAAAAAAAAAAAAACCTTTGGCAGCATGTTTGAAACCAGCAACTGTCACTGAAGCTCTGTGACCCAGTCAGACTGTGTGCTGTGTTGATGACATGGATGAAAACAGCCCTACGGTGACTCGTGTGTGTGTGTGTGTGTGTGTGTGTGTGTGTGTGTGTGTGTGTGTGTGTGTGTGTGTGTGTGTGTGTGTGTCAAATCTTGCCCTTGTTGTACGAGCTGCATATTACGCGCATTGCTGACATGCAACATACTGTATGTGTAATAAATAGATATGATACACATTGATGATACTTAATTTTTTCAAGAGAGGTAGTCAGTATGGACAAATACATCTGTTTATGAGCTCACACACACACACACACACACACACACACACACACACACACACGCATGGACACTCACGATACTTTCATTACCCTTTCAATCGAGCAGCATGCCATTTTGCTCGAGCACCAAATTAGTCAGACCTTGCAGCACGACATTTAAACATCACTTCACCAGCTATCGCCGAGGGCATGTGCGTGAGTGAATGTGCGTTTATCATTGTGCACTATCTTGTACGATCCTTTCAATCTACGCTGGTCATTGAGAAGAGATCAGCAAATACCAGGAAGAATACTTTGAATCTCTAGTTTATTTTTAATCATGGTCAAGAAATCTCTCAAATTGGGTGGCATTTTGGACATTCACATTGTAAGAAGATTCTAGTAGGCCCTACTAACATAAAATTCATATGGAGACCAATAATATGACATGGGCGGTAAAAATATTTCAAAATACTGTACTAATTTGCGACTACAAAAACCCCCCCATCTATTTATGGTCAAAAAATAAGTTGTTTCCACGAAATAGGCAGGACACGTGTAAGGAATAGTAATTTGTTTTCACAAAAGAGGCATTTTATAATTTTAATTTATGGCCATACAATGCACATTTTTGTCCACCAAATAAGCATCACGTGAACAAAATACTAATTTGTGGGCACAAAATACTAATTTGTTTTCATGAACTTGGTGTAATGTGTGCACAAAATACTCACTTGTGTCGCAAAATAAGTTTAATATGCACACCAATACCTCATTTATGGCCTCAAGATTTAAGTCCCTAAAATAGGTATAATGCGGGAAAAATTTTGGGCCAAGAAGTACTAATTTGTATCCACAAAGCAGCTGTGGCTCCATACTGGACAGTCGGGTCATCAATGGAGTGCACCTTCCCGAAAACCGTCGGAGGTCGACGACAGGGATAAAGACAAGGGACAGCAATAGTACTGAATTTTATTGTCGACTGGCTATGACTAAGACATTCGGAAAAACCTGCTATTGCAGGCTATTGACAAGAACAGAGTAAGAGGAAAAGGCACTTAACGAACATCCGGTATTGCAGTTTCTCTGAAAGGTGGTACACCTTTTGCCTTACCCCGAAGTCAGTCCATCGTGTACACATTATATGTATTTTGTGGCAACATCTTCGGTTATTTTGTCTGGATTTCAATGATTTCCCATCCATGTCATGTGTGGGGCTTCCTAGATTCACAGAAAGACGCACCTTTTCCGACAACTGCTTGTGTTTATGATGTCTCTTCAATCTGTTTCTGTTCACCCACTAAAGCCAAACAATGGCATCTTATCAGAGGAAGCGCAAACATCTACCTGTGCGCGGCGGCAGGATGAAACCAAACGTGTTTACAAGTGGCCCCGGGGAACCAGTCAGCATAGCTAATCACTTCAGACACACACATTATGCAACATGAGGCCCCCTCGACACCCCACGTTAGCCTGATTTGAATGCATCGTCCTGATAAGCACTCGGCTGAGATGATGAAATTAGGGAAGTCAAAATCAGAGAAGTGGAATGTGTATTTAGAGGCAATTGCACTCTGTGCTTTGACATTTTTGGCAAGGCGTCCAATGAAATAAGATTGCACAACAGCCAGAAGATATTTTGGCGTTAGGGAATACAATTTGTTGAGATGTTTGCATTTGTTCTTCCAAGAATTTACCAGTACAATTTCATTGTAAGCATAAAAATAAGACAGAAGCGCCTGTACGCAGGTCATGTTTTAAGTAACTCTTTTTAAAATTGATGGTGTAAAACCAACACATTTCAAACTTGACTGTTGAGCATAATGCCTAGAGCAGGGGTGCCCATTACGTCAATCGTGATCGACCGGTAGATCGCGGAATGGTCCCAAGTCGATCGCGAGGGGTGTCGAGGAGAAAAAAAACAAACAACCATTTGTGTGTCTTTGTGCATGTTAGTAATATATATATTTTTTGTGTTAATGTACACTGCACCCTAATCATCCTATCAGTCTCATTTTCACAAAAAGTATTTAAAAAATTAAATAAAATAAAGCAGGTACAGTAAATCTTTAACCTACGGTGGCGCGTGACCTCCGTCACCGGAAGTTGTGAGCGCTCAGCAGCCTGCCAATGCAGCTTGTGATCAAAGCTGTTGCGCTATCTCTTTTATCGCTGTCATTTATTCTCATTGAGAGTGTGTTTCATGTACAATTCACCGAGGGCACGGGCAAACAATGGGAATCTGGAGGGTCGAGAGAAGCATTTTAAAACGGTATGCGTGAGCTACGATCGTTAACAGGCTGCAAAAGTGCGTCGCATGCCTCCGTGTCAGGCTGTTGCTCATTATGGCGTGTGTGTGTATGTGCGTGAGCGGGCTTACCTCCCTTAAATTTAATAGTGTAATTCTTGACACCAGAGTTGTTACCCTATACAGTAATATTGATAATCATTGTGATTCACCCTTTGCCATGAAAGTCAATAAAGGCCAGATTACAGGAGTCGAAAAGATTTTCCTGAGTGATTGGCCTATGGTGTGCGGTGTTTTCAAACGCAAATTTTTTTTTCATCTTCTGCTTGGAAAATTCGAGGGGCTGACAGCTGTAAAACGTTAAACCTTGTGTAGTCAATACAAGATGTTGGCACATCCCTCCGTAATTGTGAGGTGAAACATAACGATAGCCAATTAGGAAGCGACCTGAAGCTCGTGCTGTTGCCGGACACAAGGAGCTACGGTGCTCTATTCTTTCTACTTCTTTGTGTTTTCCAACAGTCTAGATGGCCTTTGGCACCACACTGCCTCTCACAGGTCAGTCCTGGTGCTACAGCGGACATTTGGTTTACAGATGGAGTCCTAGGATTAATGATTTATTTTTTTTTGACAGCTGTCCCAAGTGCCAGGCTACCGAAATGTCCTCAACTCTCGATTTACAAATGCACACATATTTTACAGACATACGTATAAAGCCACATTACACAAAGCCACATAAAAAATGTATTTATGCACGCAAACATCAATGTATTTGTCGATGGTAAACCTGCATACCTAACATTATTTTCAGTAAGGCCGCGATTGGCTGTTGCATATAAGACTGGCCATCAATCAAACGAAAATCACACCACTGTTTTTACTTCATTTTATTTCTAATGTCTTAGTGATAAGCAACTCAACATTAGTATTTCACCACTCAAAAATATCTACTTTTGTTTTTAGAAATCCATGCCTCAAATGGTGTGGGCACAATCATCTTGGTGGGTGGGCACGTCCCCGAATCACCCGCTCGTGGTGATGGGTCTGATGACAGTACATGGGCCAGTGCACCCCCGGCACCTCAGCACGAATCAACCGAGTCGCCTGTTGGCGGCTAGCAGCTGAAATGTCTCAAAAAGTGCAATATGATGTTTCAGCTTCACGGGGCACTGGACTTGATTTCCCACTACAGTGTATATTCTTAGGAGAACGTGTTTTGCATCTGGCTTTATTTTATGCAGATTAGGTTTTGGCCATTGAGTTACAAAAAGAAAATACGCTGACTGAAAAAGTATGTTTGGATGCACACATATTTAGCGTGTCAGTGCTATCAGATCCAATTATCTTGTCCGAATGTAACCATTGAGCCACATTAAAGCTTTGCTTTCCTAAATTGTTTTGAAGCATTTGAACCATGTTGTCACATGTGGATAAGTGTTGCTCAACACAAAATGAGCAGTTAGAGACATTTATATGCAGCGTGTGTAATACCATTGTGTGTACTGATGTATGTTCATCATGGCTATTTAGGTTGATGCTCGATGTTTTAAATTCCCCCTCTAGCTGGCATTTGGATCTGCAAGTTGTTGTCGCAAACAGTTGCATTTTTGCATTAAACACAAATGATTTACAGGAATCTTCCTTTTTTTTGTTTTTGTTTTTGTATTTTTTTTTTTGCATTTGTGTTTTGTCAAGCATGAATCTTCATCTTTTATTTGAAATTAAGCCATTTTGGGGTTTTATTTAACATTGGGACATTTTTGTTGATCTTTGTTTTTGAACACAATGTGAAAAAGAAAAGATTTACTTCGCCCACATGGTGCTGATTAGATGAAAAACAAAAAGTAACCATATATACAGTATATATGGGCCATTACAAGGTTATTTCTAATTTGCTGCATTATACTGAAAAATGCATCCATCCATTCATTGCCATTTTCCTCATGAGGATAACTTGAGCCTGACTGAGGAAAAGGCAGAATACTGGTTGCGAGCTAGTCTCAAACTGTCAACAACAACCAGTCACACTCACGTTCATACAATACTTGCGGCAAATTTGGACTAGTCATCAATAAACCTAGCTACCTAATCTGAATGTTTTAGAATGCCAGTGTAAACTGGAGGGCACAGCGGAAACACACGAAAATATATCGATTTCTTTTGCCAGTACCTGTGTACCTATTATTTGCTATGTAGCTCTGAAAAATAAAATAAGATATAAACATCTTTTCCCCACCATTTCCACAACTTAAAATGACATGATCGGGATCGGTGCATTCCTAATATCTTTATTTATGTGCATGCCAGTGAATGCACGGTGTCTTAACCACAGTACTGAATAGCACCATTTTTTGGGTGTATGTGTTTGTGTGTGCCCGCAGCTGCGTTGTGTGCAGAGGTGGAGGAACGTCTGGTGGGTCACCTGTTGTCGGCGGATCGCTACAATAAACTGATCAGACCGGCCGTCAACAACAGCCAGCAAGTCACCATTTACATCCAAGTGTCTCTGGCACAGCTCATCAATGTGGTGAGGAAGATCAGCCGTGCTGCTTCTTAAAATGCCATCATGAGGATGAGTGATGAGTATGACGATGACAAAGAAAATTCCTTTTAAGAGGCATCAGGATGTGTGTCAGCCTTCAATTTGTGTTTTTCAGAACGAGAGGGAACAGATCATGACCACCAACTGTTGGCTCACTCAGGTTTGTCTTCTCTTGGTCTCTTGTCTTAGAAAAAATAGATTCAATAAATGCTCGACAAATCAACATCAAGTTTTCCTGGTTGTAGCAGTGATTGACGTGATTGTTGATCGTGGAGAAGGGCGTGGTTGCAGGCAATCAGCGGACACGCCCACAGCATTTGAGAGGTTATTCTGAAGCCTCATTTTTATATACTTGACCATTTTTTTAATCGTTTCAATTTCACAGGGTAGTTACCACTGTTTTCTGTGGCTTATCAAATTTTAAGACACTTTCATGAAAATGTATTCATGTTCAAATATTCCGAAAACATTTTGTAAAAACACACATTTTAAGGTATTCCAATTTATTGATCAGCTTCCAAGTCTTTCAATGAGCATCGTTACCACCCCATGACCGTACATATTTTATTGCTTGTGTTTCAGAATGAAAATACATGAGGTGTTTGTTTTCTCACTCTTTTTTTCTAAACAATCATCAGGTGTGGAACGACTACAGATTAATGTGGGACCCCGATGAGTATGATGGCATCAAGAAAATCCGCCTCCCGACACAACACATTTGGCTGCCAGACATCGTCCTTTACAACAAGTAGAGTTACAACAAATGAAACAACAGACACACGGGGTTACACACACCATCATCATTGTTTCAATGGCAAATCATTTTTCGAAAACGTTTTTCATATCCACTTAGTCTATACACTGACCATTTTACTGTCGCACACCTCTTTTCGGATATTGCACATATGGCAACATTTCAGAATGGAAACAGTATTTCAAGGAATGAGAGATTATCAAACCTTTAGGACAGTTTAAATCTGAAAGGTCATTTAGTGTATTTTATTAAGATACGACTCATATCCTGACCCAAAATCTCAATCTTTTGCTTTGTGTCGGAGTTGCGTCCGCATGTCGTACTTTACGAATGGCAATAATTATTTACATTGGTTGTTGTAATCACTGCTTGTTCGTTGCATTTTAATGAGAGTGTATTTGAGCTTTCGGATATTTTTGGTGCCGAAAAAGTGGTCACAATTTTATTTATTTATTTTCTGTGGTCAAAATTGAATTATTAAATAAATAATGACAATACAATATAAATCGAAAGGAAAATAAATGATAAATATGACTCATTATATCATACTATTATCATTATATCAACTAACTTGAAATTGAAGAATTGATTGAGTATCATTTAACAACTTGGGACATGCCATACATCCAATGAAATAGGTGGCATGTAATGAAGGGAACGTAGTTTAAGAGACTTATCAAATGTTTGGCCAGTTGACCTGAAAGTCTTCTTATTCCGCTACACTTTCATGATGACTGAGTGTATTTGATGAGGATATAAAAGGCACTTTATGCTGACATTGACCCCGACTGGGAAAGTAGTCTCTGTGAGAAAGGGATGCAAAGAGTAGCAGAAAAGACAGGACAGGACGGGTGTAGTGAACAAGGCAGTGTTACCATTATGTGGTGGGAGGGGCTATGCAGAGTCAAACTCCCCTGTAAAGAATCTGATCATAAATGAGAAGACACCCCAGGAAAATAACATAAACATCGATCAAGGGTCCTGTAAAGCAATTCAAGAGTGGTCCCACACCAAGCGACTAAATCCAACAGGGGTGGCTCATGCTCGTGAATCAATACGACCACACACAGATGTGAGAATCAGTGGTGTCGGAAATTAAAAGACCACTACCCTCCTACCTCTTGGGAATGCTAATAAACAACGATGAGAAATCAATAATCTCTATATGTGAGATGATTGCAGCTCATCTGGTTGAATGGATATGCTTCATGTGTGTTGTGGTCAGTAGTGGCGCACCGCTGTTTATACTCGCCTCGTAGCCATGACACTTTCATAAAGACAGATTGCCGGGCAACATTATGACCGCGCAACCGGCAAAATGGATCCCGAGGCCAAATGATGAAAGATGATGGGGGGGTAGAGGTTGCAGAATGAAGAAGAAGAAAGTGCCCGGTTTTAGTGTTGTCGACATGTCCTTTCTATGCCTCTTTTCCTAGCAATAGAAAGTGAACGTATTGCCGGATTCCTGACCTACTTTATAATTGATAGTCTATGTATCTATAATGCATCGCCTGAAGCTTGGGTGTGATCAAGTCCAAAGGCACATCTCAGCACATTGGAGAAAGGTGAGGGGGTGACTGTTGACATCCTGCCGCAGTTTGTTCTGATATGGATTTTCTCCGAGGATGATAACAACATTCTGTAACACTGAGCTTGCTAAAAGGAGCCATTCAACAACTTTGTAATCTTCACAGAAGCAGTCCTGAAAACTGTTAAACAGACCAAAATCCAGATGTCAGGTGGTGAGACAGGGCGAGAGGCTGGAGTTGCACACTTGGTGTGATTTGAAACAAAGGCGAGAGTGTGGAAAGAAGTCCTTCGTTGAGATTTAAACATTTCTAATGAAATGCCCACTCTAATTTCCACGGGAAGGGCATTCCAGGGTACTGGAGCCCGAATAGATAATGCAGTAGAACCTGCTTTTGCTGCTTTTTAGCTCCCAGAGCCACAGAAAGAACAGAATTTTGTGAGAGCAAGGCCCTGGACGAAACATCAAGCACCACTAAGTCAGAAAGACATATTTTACGAGTAAGTAAAAAAACCTTAAAATCACATCTCAGGCGAAGTGGGAGTCATTGCAAGCAGATTCCCTTTCAACCTTCATACATTGTAGAACAAGAACTTTACAAGTTTCATGAGAGAGACAATCAAAGATACGAGGTGTTGTACACAATTTTGTGAGAGCAAGGCCCTGGACGAAACATCAAGCACCACTAAGTCAGAAAGACATATTTTACGAGTAAGTAAAAAAACCTTAAAATCACATCTCAGGCGAAGTGGGAGTCATTGCAAGCAGATTCCCTTTCAACCTTCATACATTGTAGAACAAGAACTTTACAAGTTTCATGAGAGAGACAATCAAAGATACGAGGTGTTGTACACGTTGATCCAGGCTGGACTGTCGTGATATTTTTTTCGATGCGTTTTTGACTTCTTCGTCTTCATCTTTCCCTGTCCGTCCCTCAGTGCTGACGGCACCTACGAAGTCTCCTTCTACTCCAACGCGGTGGTCTCCAACAACGGCGAGGTGGCTTGGCTCCCTCCCGCCATTTACAAGTCGGCCTGCAAGATCGAAGTCCGCGACTTTCCGTTCGACCAGCAGAACTGCACCCTCAAGTTTCGCTCATGGACGTACGACCACACCGAGATCGACCTGATCCTGCTGAGTGACTTTGCCAGCCGCGACGATTTTAAACCCAGCGGCGAGTGGGATATCGTTTCGCTGCCGGGACGCAAGAACGAAGACCCGGATGACATCAGGTACCTGGACATCACTTACGACTTCATCATTAAGAGAAAACCTCTCTTCTACACCATCAACCTGATCATCCCTTGCATCCTGATCACATCTTTGGCCATTCTGGTCTTCTACCTGCCATCAGACTGCGGTGAGAAGATGACGCTGTGCATCTCTGTGCTCCTGGCCCTCACTGTGTTTTTACTCCTTATCTCAAAGATTGTACCACCCACGTCTTTAGCGGTGCCTCTGATCGGCAAGTACCTGATGTTCACCATGGTGCTGGTCACCTTTTCCATCGTCACCAGTGTTTGCGTGCTCAACGTGCACCATCGCTCCCCTAGTACGCACACCATGCCTCCCTGGGTCAAACGTGTCTTCATGTACCGACTTCCCTCCTACCTTTTCATGCGGAGACCAGGCAGATCCAACATACGTGAAAGGTTCCGGAAAAAACACCAACAGCGATCGTACTCCGAGAAGAAAGCGGGAGCAGATGCGGGGGCAGGTTCTCTGGGACTGGCGGACTCCTCGTCGTCCTTCTATGTCAACGAGGAATCGGCCAAACGCTACGGCTGGACGTTCAGCGACTTTGCCGACAACACAGAGTTCAGGAGGAGGGCGACGCTGAAAAGCAGCATCGATGTGGAGGATGCCGTGGACGGTGTGCGCTACATTGCGGACAAGATGAAGAGTGAGGACGACGATGAAGGGGTAGGCTTTTGGAAGGAAATGCCTCAATGTGTGTGTGTGATGTGCAAATACGTCTACCCGTAATTCTTTGTCAACTCCTTCGATTTTGCCCGTTAGTCCGAATGTCTTCAAATTCATCTTAACATCATGAAAAAAATATGATTAAAGGCAATTTAAGCACATTTTCTGTTTCAAAACTGTGTATCAAACTGGTAGTCCTTTGCACTAATCAGTAGCCAAAGAGTCATTTTCACTTTCAAAAAGGTTGGTGATCCCTGGCCGATCGTGTTTGTCTCAATTAATGGCCGCATACTGTCCTTGATATAATTGTTGTGACAAATATTGCAAGAGTAGCATGAAACTGCTGTTTGTACCTCATGTACTCAAACTTTTTTTTCTCTACTAAATTAACTCAAGAAAATGAAGCCTGACCGACATAAACGAGCTTCGAAATTGTGCGTAAATGCAACCATGGTATATTTTTTTAACACTCACCTCTGTCTTGTTACAGATCATTGAGGACTGGAAGTACGTGGCGATGGTGATCGACCGCCTCTTCCTGTGGATCTTTGTGTTTGTATGTGTGGTGGGAACTGTGGGCCTCTTCATGCAGCCTCTGTTCCAGAGCTACAACACCCCCATTGTTGAAGACATGGACCAGAACTGAGGGATGACACCTGGACATAAAAAAAAAAAAAAACAACAAAAAAATCAACCTTAATTCCGACTCCACTCTGCAAAGCGCCAAGCCACTCCTTTTATCAAGTTACAGTTTGTCCACCTCACCTGCCACTCTTGATGCACTTTAGCCCTCTTCCTTAACACCTGCTCCTGAACTCACGCCCCAGCCTTTTTATCCTCCACGTGTCCTGCCTTCTGATCAAGCAGGAGAACTGAGATCTATCTGATTTCGATGACGAGACTGCCGCTCTTGTTGCTTTCGTTGAATCAAAGTCACTGATAGTGAGCCTCACTGAATAGGTTATTGCTCACATCTGGGACCATGTTTACAGTGTTGGGTCCAAATTGATCTTCCTTGTATGACCCTCTCTGATTTCAATGATACTTTATATTGACCCTGGAGTAACTACTTCTACTAGTTCACCCTAAAGTTGTTTGATGGCATTTAGGTCAAGTTCTTCGGCACTAAACTCATTCAAGCTTCCACTGATGGACCTCGATTTATGCAATGGGGCACAGCCATGCCGAAACAGAAAAGTGGCTTCCACAAACTCACTGATGCCCAGAACATTCTGTTAGGATGAATAATTAAAATTTAAAGGGAATTCAAGGGAGGAAAAGTATGCTCCAAGACTTTATTCCATCCATTGTAGCGTATTGTAGATTTTCTCGGTGTCAGCAGCTATTTTGAATTTGTCATCCTGGCTTGCCAATCCAGTGGTGGAGATAAATATAAATTCAAAATGGTAAGTGACGTTTCAACAACGTCTTGTTGATCTGTACAAATCAATAGCCCTGAAAAATAAGTGAAGCCTGTTCTTCACTTGCAAAAAAAAAAAAAAAAATTTCGATGCGTTTTTGACTTCTTCGTCTTCATCTTTCCCTGTCCGTCCCTCAGTGCTGACGGCACCTACGAAGTCTCCTTCTACTCCAACGCGGTGGTCTCCAACAACGGCGAGGTGGCTTGGCTCCCTCCCGCCATTTACAAGTCGGCCTGCAAGATCGAAGTCCGCGACTTTCCGTTCGACCAGCAGAACTGCACCCTCAAGTTTCGCTCATGGACGTACGACCACACCGAGATCGACCTCATCCTGCTGAGTGACTTTGCCAGCCGCGACGATTTTAAACCCAGCGGCGAGTGGGATATCGTTTCGCTGCCGGGACGCAAGAACGAAGACCCGGATGACATCAGGTACCTGGACATCACTTACGACTTCATCATTAAGAGAAAACCTCTCTTCTACACCATCAACCTGATCATCCCTTGCATCCTGATCACATCTTTGGCCATTCTGGTCTTCTACCTGCCATCAGACTGCGGTGAGAAGATGACGCTGTGCATCTCTGTGCTCCTGGCCCTCACTGTGTTTTTACTCCTTATCTCAAAGATTGTACCACCCACGTCTTTAGCGGTGCCTCTGATCGGCAAGTACCTGATGTTCACCATGGTGCTGGTCACCTTTTCCATCGTCACCAGTGTTTGCGTGCTCAACGTGCACCATCGCTCCCCTAGTACGCACACCATGCCTCCCTGGGTCAAACGTGTCTTCATGTACCGACTTCCCTCCTACCTTTTCATGCGGAGACCAGGCAGATCCAACATACGTGAAAGGTTCCGGAAAAAACACCAACAGCGATCGTACTCCGAGAAGAAAGCGGGAGCAGATGCGGGGGCAGGTTCTCTGGGACTGGCGGACTCCTCGTCGTCCTTCTATGTCAACGAGGAATCGGCCAAACGCTACGGCTGGACGTTCAGCGACTTTGCCGACAACACAGAGTTCAGGAGGAGGGCGACGCTGAAAAGCAGCATCGATGTGGAGGATGCCGTGGACGGTGTGCGCTACATTGCGGACAAGATGAAGAGTGAGGACGACGATGAAGGGGTAGGCTTTTGGAAGGAAATGCCTCAATGTGTGTGTGTGATGTGCAAATACGTCTACCCGTAATTCTTTGTCAACTCCTTCGATTTTGCCCGTTAGTCCGAATGTCTTCAAATTCATCTTAACATCATGAAAAAAATATGATTAAAGGCAATTTAAGCACATTTTCTGTTTCAAAACTGTGTATCAAACTGGTAGTCCTTTGCACTAATCAGTAGCCAAAGAGTCATTTTCACTTTCAAAAAGGTTGGTGATCCCTGGCCGATCGTGTTTGTCTCAATTAATGGCCGCATACTGTCCTTGATATAATTGTTGTGACAAATATTGCAAGAGTAGCATGAAACTGCTGTTTGTACCTCATGTACTCAAACTTTTTTTTCTCTACTAAATTAACTCAAGAAAATGAAGCCTGACCGACATAAACGAGCTTCGAAATTGTGCGTAAATGCAACCATGGTATATTTTTTTAACACTCACCTCTGTCTTGTTACAGATCATTGAGGACTGGAAGTACGTGGCGATGGTGATCGACCGCCTCTTCCTGTGGATCTTTGTGTTTGTATGTGTGGTGGGAACTGTGGGCCTCTTCATGCAGCCTCTGTTCCAGAGCTACAACACCCCCATTGTTGAAGACATGGACCAGAACTGAGGGATGACCCCTGGACATAAAAAAAAAAAAAAACAACAAAAAAATCAACCTTAATTCCGACTCCACTCTGCAAAGCGCCAAGCCACTCCTTTTATCAAGTTACAGTTTGTCCACCTCACCTGCCACTCTTGATGCACTTTAGCCCTCTTCCTTAACACCTGCTCCTGAACTCACGCCCCAGCCTTTTTATCCTCCACGTGTCCTACCTTCTGATCAAGCAGGAGAACTGAGATCTGTCTGATTTCGATGACGAGACTGCCGCTCTTGTTGCTTTCGTTGAATCAAAGTCACTGATAGTGAGCCTCACTGAATAGGTTATTGCTCACATCTGGGACCATGTTTACAGTGTTGGGTCCAAATTGATCTTCCTTGTATGACCCTCTCTGATTTCAATGATACTTTATATTGACCCTGGAGTAACTACTTCTACTAGTTCACCCTAAAGTTGTTTGATGGCATTTAGGTCAAGTTCTTCGGCACTAAACTCATTCAAGCTTCCACTGATGGACCTCGATTTATGCAATGGGGCACAGCCATGCCGAAACAGAAAAGTGGCTTCCACAAACTCACTGATGCCCAGAACATTCTGTTAGGATGAATAATTAAAATTTAAAGGGAATTCAAGGGAGGAAAAGTATGCTCCAAGACTTTATTCCATCCATTGTAGCGTATTGTAGATTTTCTCGGTGTCAGCAGCTATTTTGAATTTGTCATCCTGGCTTGCCAATCCAGTGGTGGAGATAAATATAAATTCAAAATGGTAAGTGACGTTTCAACAACGTCTTGTTGATCTGTACAAATCAATAGCCCTGAAAAATAAGTGAAGCCTGTTCTTC
>NW_017805744.1:1134491-1137522 GCF_001891065.2 Hippocampus comes
AAAAAAAAGGGAAGCCTTTTTTTCACTTGCAAAAAAAAAAAAAAAAACAAAAAAAAACGTATCTGTATATCCTTTTGCAGCATTGCACCAGTAAGCTGAGTTATGTTTTTATTTCTTCAGAAAAATCTTCAAAAGCAGACAAAAGCTCCCAGCAACTCCTAGCAAGCATTAATTAGGAGCTAAATCACATTGCCTTCTAGAGTGCATCATGAGTTTTCCTTGTGCACTGGATATCACATAATAAACCCTGATGGCATGTTAATGACATGTAAATCGGCTCAAACCGAACCAAGACTTTGTTCTCCTTTGACCTCTTTTGGAGGTTTTTTTTCTACTCTCCTGGCTCCTCATGCATGAAGCAAAACCCTCATTTATTTTCCCAAGAGCCCAAAGACAAAAACAAAAAACAAACAAACAGAGAAAGACTTTAAAAAGCAAACTCATTGTGCCAATAAGGAAACTAACAATGATGTGGATGCACAGAAGAACATCACCTCCATGTGTCCTCTCCCAGTAGCACACATGCCCTAATATTCCTGAGCAGCGCAAACACTGAAGAGCAGTTTGTAACATTTCACCCTCACACACACACACACACACACACACACACACACACACACACACACACACACACACACACACATAACAAAACATGCTGGTTTGTGGACTCAGACTGGGAAACAAGAAGCTGTGGGACTGCTTGTGTGACTGTAAAACCACAAAATTGATGACCTTTATCTTATAAAAGGTACTAGTGAGGAATTAATTTTATATGACCACCACCAAGGAAATTACAGCAAGAACATTCTATCCTGACAGGAACAAAGAAGCCAAACAGCCGTTCCTCTCTCTTGTTTTTCCTGTTTAAAATTCTTATCTGTTTTCAGAGATGCATTCAAGTACTTATTATTTCTATCAAGTATAAGTTACTGTCATAACATCTGTCACTAAGGCCAATGTGCGTAAAAAAAAAAAAAAAAGGTGTCCTGCATCTTTTGTTTTTAAGTCATTTATCTTGTCTTGTGGATGGATGTGAAGAAACATGAGTCGCTGTCAGGTAACTGGATCAATAAAGGAGAGTGAAAGCAACGCGCTGATCTGACGAAACATTAATTGTTCATTCGCTTCTGTTTTGCTTGACTCAGCAATATGAAGAGAGGCATCACACCATTTAACTCGGCTGACGGCTTAGTGTAGTGGCATGACGGATTCTTGCCCTCGGATTTCAATTTTCCATCAATCTTCATCAAACTACCTTGTACTATTAACTTGTATTCAGCCACCCATTTTATATACCTTTTTTTTTTATTAGGGTCACAGGTGACCTGGAGCCCACCGTAGCTGACTTTGGGAAAGACCCTAGCTAGTCACCCACAGTATTACTGTATCTGGGAGCTCAGAAATAATTCAGCTATTTTTGAATGGCCTCTGACTCAAGAGACAGGCCAGGTGTAGCTAAAGATTTTTGTCTGGTGTTCTATGTGAGACAACGACAGGACTGATTTTGAATGGAGGATAACATTAATTCCAGCTCCAAAACAGCTCCAGTTGGTTCAAAATGCTTCTGCTCACCTCTATCTTGTTGCCTGAAGAAGTTTCCCACGATTAGTTTGAATGCGCTTTTCTGTAAATTGCCAGCCAAGATGGTTTTGTAGACCTCAGAATTCATTCTACTGCAGCCGTCATGAGTTACATCACCACTAAAGACTAGCGAGCCAGTTCCAGAAGCAGCCATGCAAGCCCAAGCCATGCCAGATGGTGATCGACCGCCTCTTCCTGTGGATCTTTGTGTTTGTATGTGTGGTGGGAACTGTGGGCCTCTTCATGCAGCCTCTGTTCCAGAGCTACAACACCCCCATTGTTGAAGACATGGACCAGAACTGAGGGATGACACCTGGACATAAAAAAAAAAAAAAACAACAAAAAAATCAACCTTAATTCCGACTCCACTCTGCAAAGCGCCAAGCCACTCCTTTCATCAAGTTACAGTTTGTCCACCTCACCTGCCACTCTTGATGCACTTTAGCCCTCTTCCTTAACACCTGCTCCTGAACTCACGCCCCAGCCTTTTTATCCTCCACGTGTCCTGCCTTCTGATCAAGCAGGAGAACTGAGATCTATCTGATTTCGATGACGAGACTGCCGCTCTTGTTGCTTTCGTTGAATCAAAGTCACTGATAGTGAGCCTCACTGAATAGGTTATTGCTCACATCTGGGACCATGTTTACAGTGTTGGGTCCAAATTGATCTTCCTTGTATGACCCTCTCTGATTTCAATGATACTTTATATTGACCCTGGAGTAACTACTTCTACTAGTTCACCCTAAAGTTGTTTGATGGCATTTAGGTCAAGTTCTTCGGCACTAAACTCATTCAAGCTTCCACTGATGGACCTCGATTTATGCAATGGGGCACAGCCATGCCGAAACAGAAAAGTGGCTTCCACAAACTCACTGATGCCCAGAACATTCTGTTAGGATGAATAATTAAAATTTAAAGGGAATTCAAGGGAGGAAAAGTATGCTCCAAGACTTTATTCCATCCATTGTAGCGTATTGTAGATTTTCTCGGTGTCAGCAGCTATTTTGAATTTGTCATCCTGGCTTGCCAATCCAGTGGTGGAGATAAATATAAATTCAAAATGGTAAGTGACGTTTCAACAACGTCTTGTTGATCTGTACAAATCAATAGCCCTGAAAAATAAGTGAAGCCTGTTCTTCACTTGCAAAAAAAAAAAAAAAAAAACAAAAAAAAAAACGTATCTGTATATCCTTTTGCAGCATTGCACCAGTAAGCTGAGTTATGTTTTTATTTCTTCAGAAAAATCTTCAAAAGCAGACAAAAGCTCCCAGCAACTCCTAGCAAGCATTAATTAGGAGCTAAATCACATTGCCTTCTAGAGTGCATCATGAGTTTTCCTTGTGCACTGGATATCACATAATAAACCCTGATGGCATGTTAATGACATGTAAATCGGCTCAAACCGAACCAAGACTTTGTTCTCCTTTGACCTCTTTTGGAGGTTTTTTTT
>NW_017805744.1:1138133-1144805 GCF_001891065.2 Hippocampus comes
TTTTTTTTTTATTAGGGTCACAGGTGACCTGGAGCCCACCGTAGCTGACTTTGGGAAAGACCCTAGCTAGTCACCCACAGTATTACTGTATCTGGGAGCTCAGAAATAATTCAGCTATTTTTGAATGGCCTCTGACTCAAGAGACAGGCCAGGTGTAGCTAAAGATTTTTGTCTGGTGTTCTATGTGAGACAACGACAGGACTGATTTTGAATGGAGGATAACATTAATTCCAGCTCCAAAACAGCTCCAGTTGGTTCAAAATGCTTCTGCTCACCTCTATCTTGTTGCCTGAAGAAGTTTCCCACGATTAGTTTGAATGCGCTTTTCTGTAAATTGCCAGCCAAGATGGTTTTGTAGACCTCAGAATTCATTCTACTGCAGCCGTCATGAGTTACATCACCACTAAAGACTAGCGAGCCAGTTCCAGAAGCAGCCATGCAAGCCCAAGCCATGCCATTACCTCCACCATGCCGCACTAATGAGCTTGTGTGTTCTGTTCATAAGCAGATCCTTTCCACTGCCATACTTAGGCCTTTCCATCAGTTTGGTAGATTTTAATGGTCTCATCAGTCCAGAAAACTGAGTTCCAAAATTTGTGGCTCATCTCTTTACTTCTTCGCAAAATTGAATCTGGCCTTTCGATTCTTTCTGCTGAGGAATGCGTTGCATCTTGTGGGATGGCCTGTATATATTTCTTCTCTCAAAGTCTTCTTCGAACGGTGGCTTGTGATGCATTCACTCCTGCCCAGTGTAGGTTGGCAGTGATGTCACTGCCTGTGGTGGACCAGCTGGCTCAAGTAAAACCTCTCCTTTCTCATGAGCACTTTGAAACAGTAATTCATGCCTTCGTCACATCCCGGCTGGATTACTGTAATGCACCATATTTTGGAGTCAGCCAGTTGGTCCAGAATGCTGCTGCTCGCCTCTTGACTGGTACTCGTAAGAGGGAGCACATAACTCCTACTCTGGCATCCCTTCACTGGCTCCCTAGACATTTCAGAGTTCTTTTTAACTCATTCAGTACCAGCCAATTCTGGACCAAGTCTGAAAAGACGTTTAAAAATGTCTTTGGGAGTGAATGAGTTTTAAGCTCCTATTATTTGTTTTCAAATCTTTAAATGGCCACGTGCCACCTTACCTCTCTGAGCTCCTCCGCCCCTACACACCTGCCCGGTGCCTCAGGTCTGCGGACCAGACATTATTAGAGGTACCAAGAACTAAGCGCATGCTCAGAGTGGATTGGACCTTTGCTGTTGCCTGTCCCTCTCATTGGAATGACTTCCCACTGTACATTCGGCAAGCCCACCAAGGAAGTGACCTTGCTGTGTCAAGACTTATGGAGGTCTAAGTCCTATTCTGGCATTCCTCCATTGTCTGCCTGTGCATTTTAGAGTTCATTTTGAGATTGTCTTTTTAGTTTTCAAATCTCTAAATGATCTCCACATGATTTAACTCCCTGAGCTGCACTATCCTGACTGTTCTGCCCAGTGCCTCAGGTCGGCTGTTCTTTTTTTTTTTGTGTGTGTTTTGTTTTTTTAGTTGAACAGTTTGTTCAAGGGTAAGTACTCTTGACCTGACATTTAACAACTCCTCTCAGTCTTTCAACCCAAAGCTCAGGATCTGCCTCATGTGTATACGCTCTGTGCTTTGTGCGCTTTAAATTGGTCAGCTAACAAAAGACTTCATTAGACAATTCTGCAACCGCAGGGTGTTTAACTTCACCTTCTGTTAACTTATGTAAACAAGTATGCAATGCTGACAACACACACATGCACACCATTATAAGTCAGGAAAATCTTGTGTTCTCTTGCTCTTGTTATCAGATTGAAGACGATTCCTAAAACTGTGACGGCAAGCCTAAAACGGAGCCCGAAGGCACCGTACAAATCTGGGTATTTGTTGGCATCACGCCACAGCTAATCACGTCACGTTTACACAATTCCTTGAGCTGATGCTAATCCGTGTCAGTGATGGGCCCACAACATCATTAAAGTAAATGCGCACACACAGACATACACACACGTGTGGCAAACGGCGACATAATCCCGCAGACGTTGTGACAGCTGTGAAATTGGAGTCAGATTCAGCAATTATTGTGCAAAGTTGTACTTGCACATTTCCCTGTGCCACATGACTCACAAATAAGACTCTTGATATCTGCATCAATTTCCATGAAAGCAATGACTGAATGAAGATTGAGAGGTGACAAACTCCTCAAGGCATTCATAATATTATATTTTATGGAGCATGTGTATCAGTGAGGCGTTTTTTTTCATTTTCCTATACTGTATGTCAAGATACATCGTGGTCGACTGGTTAGTGAGCACATCTGCCTGGCCTTCCCGAGTGGAGTTTGCATGTTCTCCCCTTGCCTGTGTGGGTTTTCTCTGGGTACTCCGGTTTCATCCCACATTCCAAAAACATGCATGGCAGGCTAATGGAACACTCAACATTCTGAGTAGGTGTGAAAATGACGGTGAATGGTTGTTTGTCTGTGTGTGCCCTGTGATTGGCCGGCAACCAGTTTAGGGTGTCCCCCCACCTACTGCCCGAAGACATCTGGGATAGGCTCCAGCACCCCCCGCGACCCTTGTGAGGATAAAAGCGGATCGGAAATTGGATGGGTGGATGGAAGACAGAACAAACCAGATAGATATACACTGTAGTGATATTTAATATATGTTTTACATTATATTGTGTATTGAGGTAAAAACTAATAAAGTTAGATCAGGCTACTTTAATATTACGGTGCTTGGATTACATTTCAATCGAATTACTTTACAGGTAACTGTATCGGAATACATTTTTAAAGTAACCCTCCCAGCCCGGCGTATTCTTTTGATTGTGGTGCAGTTGATGGAAAAGACGACACTGGATCAGTTGAGGTTGAGCAAAGGAGGGATGATGAAGCCCGGTCATAAATATGGAGGCCTGGACCTCTTGCAGTCAACATTAAGGACCTCTTCGTGTTCTCCTGACAAATCAATAAGCACTTACCCTCTGTGCAGGCGGCAGTGCTTACGGTACATGTATGTGTTTGCGTTCTATCCTATTGTCTTCTCATCTCTCATCTGTGGATCCCACTCAGCAAATACGAGGAGCATATGCACGCATACATTCACATGTGTGCATCCCCTGAGCCTGTGATGCAGTCGAGTGAGTGTCAGCAGTTAAATATAAATATGACAAGGGGGGATAAACACGCATGCAGTACATACATTCATGCCTGCGTATACTCGGATACTGTGATGCACCCTGGTGAGTGTCAGCAGTTTGAAGTGTTTCCTATAGTCCACCGATGCCGTCCATCTTACCCATTATCTTCTGCAGGACCGTTACGATTTATCCATGCCATTTCAGCACCCCGGTCAATATTTATGCACTATGTAACTGCATTAGAGAATGTGAGGCGAGCACACATCTGCATCAGGGGCTCATTCATCCTGCAGGCCCAGACGTTGAGTACAGGGGGTAGACCAAGGATGGTGAAAACCTTATTGCAGGTTCAAAATGACCCCAGAGGTAACTCCGTAATGTTTCTTATTGAGTCATAAATTTTCCCTCAAGTCGTTTTCCCTCAGGGGTTTAAGTTCTTGATGCTGCTCGCTAGTGGTTGTTGGCGTCATTGCAGCGTTCTCTTTTATATCAGAAGACCTGGCAAAACAATAAACGGAGGCAGCAGAAGTTATCACACTCTGTATCGAAGTAGAAGTACAACTATAAAAGACTCTTATAAGTAATGATTTGCTGATTCAGCTCTTGGACTTCAATAAAAAGAAAAAAAGTAGGGATTATTTAATGTACTTGTGTACAAAAGTAAAAATGCATTTTGCTAGTTAAGGACGGCTGGGATCGGCTCCATCACACCCACGAGCCTCGTGAACATAAGCGGATCAGATAATGGATGGATGGATATACAATACAGTGGGGTCTTGAGAAATGTGTTTAATTCATTCCATGACCTTCTTCCACTACTACTATAAGTGACTCAGTAAGATGCTCTAAATAAGAGTTTCTGCAGAGCATAAAGATGATATGCTTATGAGTATTTTTATATTATCTCTTTACATGTGTTGCTCCACTGTTTGTCCGTCTGCCCGTCCACTAACTACATCATAGAATTTGTATTTAGAGTATGTAAAGACCTTATTTTTTTCAATGTCTATAAGGAACTAATATATTATTTCAAATGGCATAGTTGGAAGTTTAGTGTCGTATTTATTATCCAGTAAGTGTCGGTTGCTGCATTGCATTAAATATCGACAAAGTGAAGCTTTCTTTGCTCTTTTAAAGTGAAATGAGTGTTGTTCAAGAGTGTCAAACTGTGACATTAGAAACATCACCGAATGTGTGCTTCCGAAAGCCTTGTGGGAACCAACATGATTTAATTAAGAGCTTTGCCATTCAAGCAGGAGTAAGTATCCGCCACTAGTGGCTGCAGGAGGCCACCAAATGGCTGCACAGACAGCAGTTAGTCAGGATGGGATAGATGGAATAAATGAAGCAGTGGAGTTACTGCCGCAGGAATGTGATGGGAGAGGAGGAAGCGGTTAGGAGAGGGAAGGAAAGGGGGGAAGTGGCTTCCCTTAAGGTTGAGGGTCACAGGGTGACTGACAGAACAGGACAAGAGAAAAGATGCTGAGAGCTTTCTTTTAAATGGGTCATCAGAAAGTGGTGACAGTGGAGTGTTGGGATTAGAGCGAGTAGGCTGAAGAAGGTTTAGATTGTGGGGTTATAGGTCAAGTCTTGCACATGGATGAAAAAGGCATACATTTGATGCTGTCACTTGTGTGTTCCAATTTCTATATTCTGCTCTTTTTTGGGAATAATGTTGTAGTGCATGTTTTATCAAAGAAAAGTAGCACTACATTATAAAATATAAATATACAACGGAATAAATGAGAATGGCAAGAAATAAGATGCCAGTATTACTGTGCATTGAAGGAGGCGTGGTCGCTGCCCAGCTCACAACGTATCCGATGTTATGATTCTATTTTTGTTTAGATTTCATTTGATTTTGTTTCCTCGTGTGCTTTTTGTTTTCCTCATATGGTTTGGGTTCAACCTGTTGTCATCCGGGTCCCTTGTGTTAACCAATCAGCTCCCTCAACCCTTTGTATCTTGTCAAGGTGTTCCTTGTTGTCTTGTCAGTTTGTTTGTATTTAGTTCCCCGGTTTTCTTTCCTCCCTGATTTTTTGGGGTCCACTACCATCACGCACACTTGACAACTGACCTGTTAGGCCCATCCCACAGTGATGAGTCCATGCAAAGGGGGACCCACGTTGTCCTTTCGAGCTGAGCCCAGTCCGGCCCCAAACGCTGGCCTTCGAGCGCCGCCTCCAGGCCTGCTTCCAGAGGGAGACCGCGGTAACCCACATCTGGGCAAGGGAAAACCGGATCCATTTTTCATATTCAACATCAAAGGTCTCCGAGCTCTCCTTGGTCTGATCCCTCATGGGTGACCCTGCCAGAGGCATAAAGCCCCAGACAACTTAGCTCCTCGGATCATTGGGACACTCAAACCCCTCCACGACGATGAAGTGACAGCAAGTGAGAGGATATATAAATAATAATAGACAATACATATGCTTTATTAATAATTATGAAAATGATGGAAATCATGTTGAAAATATAATTGATCAACATTACAGCTGAATAAAATTGTTTTAAGAAGTATGCTTTTTTTTTCATGTACACAGACTTTATGAACACCCTGTACAATCAACCAAAATAATAGTAGACGTGTGCATGAACAAGAAAGCATCGAAGGAGGAAATGCTTAATGAGAGAAAGATATAAAAATAAAGAACGAAAACCACAGTGAGTTGCACGTTGAAGCAGACGACGAGGACAGTCGTGTCTGACTCTCAGTGATGTAACTACTTGCCCTTTTCTGCTTCCTGCGGCCGCCTTCATCGGGGCCTCGAGGTCTTTCTGCTTGCTCTGAGCTGTTCCATTATTTGCCTGTTACTCTTCATCGTGCCTGTCTTGTGTGACCACACAACAACAAAGACAAGGACCAAAAAGACAGGGTAGAAGGTCAAAGGCTCACGGTGCACCTGACTATTTTCTGCATTGCTAAGGTTCTGCTCCTTTCATCTCATGACATCTGATAATCGAGATGTGATTACGCATGCAGCTGCTCGCTTTCAAACTATCACTTAGATCAGCATCGGCATGACTGGCCAGTTCTTGAATGCTACTCTAATATTAACAGGACACTGGGTGCATGAAGTGGTGTGGAGTTGGGGAGGGTGGGGGTTGAAGATAACCAATACTCTGGGACCTGACTTAAAATTGACAAAGTTTCTTTGGAAGTAGAAAAACATCCAAGTCTAATGGACAAACAGTCTGGAGTCCGAGCAGGTCTCGTCCCATCTGACACACATGATTTGCTTTCGTGGGCCACCTAAATTGGCGTGGCTGATCTCGCCACAGGGCCTTGAGTTTGACACTTGTGACTTTACTTGAATGATCTGAGTGAGCTGAATTTACTAAATATTTGTTGTCAGTGAGGTTTTTTTTAATAATAAATAACAGTACTCTTTTGCCCAGAGTATTAATATCATGAATACTCATAGATTTGCGCATTTTATGAAACAAAATAATATAAAATAAATTAGAAAAAAGTGCAATTAACAACAAAAGTAAGAATCATCATCATCATCATT
>NW_017805744.1:1157868-1164540 GCF_001891065.2 Hippocampus comes
TTTTTTTTTTATTAGGGTCACAGGTGACCTGGAGCCCACCGTAGCTGACTTTGGGAAAGACCCTAGCTAGTCACCCACAGTATTACTGTATCTGGGAGCTCAGAAATAATTCAGCTATTTTTGAATGGCCTCTGACTCAAGAGACAGGCCAGGTGTAGCTAAAGATTTTTGTCTGGTGTTCTATGTGAGACAACGACAGGACTGATTTTGAATGGAGGATAACATTAATTCCAGCTCCAAAACAGCTCCAGTTGGTTCAAAATGCTTCTGCTCACCTCTATCTTGTTGCCTGAAGAAGTTTCCCACGATTAGTTTGAATGCGCTTTTCTGTAAATTGCCAGCCAAGATGGTTTTGTAGACCTCAGAATTCATTCTACTGCAGCCGTCATGAGTTACATCACCACTAAAGACTAGCGAGCCAGTTCCAGAAGCAGCCATGCAAGCCCAAGCCATGCCATTACCTCCACCATGCCGCACTAATGAGCTTGTGTGTTCTGTTCATAAGCAGATCCTTTCCACTGCCATACTTAGGCCTTTCCATCAGTTTGGTAGATTTTAATGGTCTCATCAGTCCAGAAAACTGAGTTCCAAAATTTGTGGCTCATCTCTTTACTTCTTCGCAAAATTGAATCTGGCCTTTCGATTCTTTCTGCTGAGGAATGCGTTGCATCTTGTGGGATGGCCTGTATATATTTCTTCTCTCAAAGTCTTCTTCGAACGGTGGCTTGTGATGCATTCACTCCTGCCCAGTGTAGGTTGGCAGTGATGTCACTGCCTGTGGTGGACCAGCTGGCTCAAGTAAAACCTTTCCTTTCTCATGAGCACTTTGAAACAGTAATTCATGCCTTCGTCACATCCCGGCTGGATTACTGTAATGCACCATATTTTGGAGTCAGCCAGTTGGTCCAGAATGCTGCTGCTCGCCTCTTGACTGGTACTCGTAAGAGGGAGCACATAACTCCTACTCTGGCATCCCTTCACTGGCTCCCTAGACATTTCAGAGTTCTTTTTAACTCATTCAGTACCAGCCAATTCTGGACCAAGTCTGAAAAGACGTTTAAAAATGTCTTTGGGAGTGAATGAGTTTTAAGCTCCTATTATTTGTTTTCAAATCTTTAAATGGCCACGTGCCACCTTACCTCTCTGAGCTCCTCCGCCCCTACACACCTGCCCGGTGCCTCAGGTCTGCGGACCAGACATTATTAGAGGTACCAAGAACTAAGCGCATGCTCAGAGTGGATTGGACCTTTGCTGTTGCCTGTCCCTCTCATTGGAATGACTTCCCACTGTACATTCGGCAAGCCCACCAAGGAAGTGACCTTGCTGTGTCAAGACTTATGGAGGTCTAAGTCCTATTCTGGCATTCCTCCATTGTCTGCCTGTGCATTTTAGAGTTCATTTTGAGATTGTCTTTTTAGTTTTCAAATCTCTAAATGATCTCCACATGATTTAACTCCCTGAGCTGCACTATCCTGACTGTTCTGCCCAGTGCCTCAGGTCGGCTGTTCTTTTTTTTTTTGTGTGTGTTTTGTTTTTTTAGTTGAACAGTTTGTTCAAGGGTAAGTACTCTTGACCTGACATTTAACAACTCCTCTCAGTCTTTCAACCCAAAGCTCAGGATCTGCCTCATGTGTATACGCTCTGTGCTTTGTGCGCTTTAAATTGGTCAGCTAACAAAAGACTTCATTAGACAATTCTGCAACCGCAGGGTGTTTAACTTCACCTTCTGTTAACTTATGTAAACAAGTATGCAATGCTGACAACACACACATGCACACCATTATAAGTCAGGAAAATCTTGTGTTCTCTTGCTCTTGTTATCAGATTGAAGACGATTCCTAAAACTGTGACGGCAAGCCTAAAACGGAGCCCGAAGGCACCGTACAAATCTGGGTATTTGTTGGCATCACGCCACAGCTAATCACGTCACGTTTACACAATTCCTTGAGCTGATGCTAATCCGTGTCAGTGATGGGCCCACAACATCATTAAAGTAAATGCGCACACACAGACATACACACACGTGTGGCAAACGGCGACATAATCCCGCAGACGTTGTGACAGCTGTGAAATTGGAGTCAGATTCAGCAATTATTGTGCAAAGTTGTACTTGCACATTTCCCTGTGCCACATGACTCACAAATAAGACTCTTGATATCTGCATCAATTTCCATGAAAGCAATGACTGAATGAAGATTGAGAGGTGACAAACTCCTCAAGGCATTCATAATATTATATTTTATGGAGCATGTGTATCAGTGAGGCGTTTTTTTTCATTTTCCTATACTGTATGTCAAGATACATCGTGGTCGACTGGTTAGTGAGCACATCTGCCTGGCCTTCCCGAGTGGAGTTTGCATGTTCTCCCCTTGCCTGTGTGGGTTTTCTCTGGGTACTCCGGTTTCATCCCACATTCCAAAAACATGCATGGCAGGCTAATGGAACACTCAACATTCTGAGTAGGTGTGAAAATGACGGTGAATGGTTGTTTGTCTGTGTGTGCCCTGTGATTGGCCGGCAACCAGTTTAGGGTGTCCCCCCACCTACTGCCCGAAGACATCTGGGATAGGCTCCAGCACCCCCCGCGACCCTTGTGAGGATAAAAGCGGATCGGAAATTGGATGGGTGGATGGAAGACAGAACAAACCAGATAGATATACACTGTAGTGATATTTAATATATGTTTTACATTATATTGTGTATTGAGGTAAAAACTAATAAAGTTAGATCAGGCTACTTTAATATTACGGTGCTTGGATTACATTTCAATCGAATTACTTTACAGGTAACTGTATCGGAATACATTTTTAAAGTAACCCTCCCAGCCCGGCGTATTCTTTTGATTGTGGTGCAGTTGATGGAAAAGACGACACTGGATCAGTTGAGGTTGAGCAAAGGAGGGATGATGAAGCCCGGTCATAAATATGGAGGCCTGGACCTCTTGCAGTCAACATTAAGGACCTCTTCGTGTTCTCCTGACAAATCAATAAGCACTTACCCTCTGTGCAGGCGGCAGTGCTTACGGTACATGTATGTGTTTGCGTTCTATCCTATTGTCTTCTCATCTCTCATCTGTGGATCCCACTCAGCAAATACGAGGAGCATATGCACGCATACATTCACATGTGTGCATCCCCTGAGCCTGTGATGCAGTCGAGTGAGTGTCAGCAGTTAAATATAAATATGACAAGGGGGGATAAACACGCATGCAGTACATACATTCATGCCTTCGTATACTCGGATACTGTGATGCACCCTGGTGAGTGTCAGCAGTTTGAAGTGTTTCCTATAGTCCACCGATGCCGTCCATCTTACCCATTATCTTCTGCAGGACCGTTACGATTTATCCATGCCATTTCAGCACCCCGGTCAATATTTATGCACTATGTAACTGCATTAGAGAATGTGAGGCGAGCACACATCTGCATCAGGGGCTCATTCATCCTGCAGGCCCAGACGTTGAGTACAGGGGGTAGACCAAGGATGGTGAAAACCTTATTGCAGGTTCAAAATGACCCCAGAGGTAACTCCGTAATGTTTCTTATTGAGTCATAAATTTTCCCTCAAGTCGTTTTCCCTCAGGGGTTTAAGTTCTTGATGCTGCTCGCTAGTGGTTGTTGGCGTCATTGCAGCGTTCTCTTTTATATCAGAAGACCTGGCAAAACAATAAACGGAGGCAGCAGAAGTTATCACACTCTGTATCGAAGTAGAAGTACAACTATAAAAGACTCTTATAAGTAATGATTTGCTGATTCAGCTCTTGGACTTCAATAAAAAGAAAAAAAGTAGGGATTATTTAATGTACTTGTGTACAAAAGTAAAAATGCATTTTGCTAGTTAAGGACGGCTGGGATCGGCTCCATCACACCCACGAGCCTCGTGAACATAAGCGGATCAGATAATGGATGGATGGATATACAATACAGTGGGGTCTTGAGAAATGTGTTTAATTCATTCCATGACCTTCTTCCACTACTACTATAAGTGACTCAGTAAGATGCTCTAAATAAGAGTTTCTGCAGAGCATAAAGATGATATGCTTATGAGTATTTTTATATTATCTCTTTACATGTGTTGCTCCACTGTTTGTCCGTCTGCCCGTCCACTAACTACATCATAGAATTTGTATTTAGAGTATGTAAAGACCTTATTTTTTTCAATGTCTATAAGGAACTAATATATTATTTCAAATGGCATAGTTGGAAGTTTAGTGTCGTATTTATTATCCAGTAAGTGTCGGTTGCTGCATTGCATTAAATATCGACAAAGTGAAGCTTTCTTTGCTCTTTTAAAGTGAAATGAGTGTTGTTCAAGAGTGTCAAACTGTGACATTAGAAACATCACCGAATGTGTGCTTCCGAAAGCCTTGTGGGAACCAACATGATTTAATTAAGAGCTTTGCCATTCAAGCAGGAGTAAGTATCCGCCACTAGTGGCTGCAGGAGGCCACCAAATGGCTGCACAGACAGCAGTTAGTCAGGATGGGATAGATGGAATAAATGAAGCAGTGGAGTTACTGCCGCAGGAATGTGATGGGAGAGGAGGAAGCGGTTAGGAGAGGGAAGGAAAGGGGGGAAGTGGCTTCCCTTAAGGTTGAGGGTCACAGGGTGACTGACAGAACAGGACAAGAGAAAAGATGCTGAGAGCTTTCTTTTAAATGGGTCATCAGAAAGTGGTGACAGTGGAGTGTTGGGATTAGAGCGAGTAGGCTGAAGAAGGTTTAGATTGTGGGGTTATAGGTCAAGTCTTGCACATGGATGAAAAAGGCATACATTTGATGCTGTCACTTGTGTGTTCCAATTTCTATATTCTGCTCTTTTTTGGGAATAATGTTGTAGTGCATGTTTTATCAAAGAAAAGTAGCACTACATTATAAAATATAAATATACAACGGAATAAATGAGAATGGCAAGAAATAAGATGCCAGTATTACTGTGCATTGAAGGAGGCGTGGTCGCTGCCCAGCTCACAACGTATCCGATGTTATGATTCTATTTTTGTTTAGATTTCATTTGATTTTGTTTCCTCGTGTGCTTTTTGTTTTCCTCATATGGTTTGGGTTCAACCTGTTGTCATCCGGGTCCCTTGTGTTAACCAATCAGCTCCCTCAACCCTTTGTATCTTGTCAAGGTGTTCCTTGTTGTCTTGTCAGTTTGTTTGTATTTAGTTCCCCGGTTTTCTTTCCTCCCTGATTTTTTGGGGTCCACTACCATCACGCACACTTGACAACTGACCTGTTAGGCCCATCCCACAGTGATGAGTCCATGCAAAGGGGGACCCACGTTGTCCTTTCGAGCTGAGCCCAGTCCGGCCCCAAACGCTGGCCTTCGAGCGCCGCCTCCAGGCCTGCTTCCAGAGGGAGACCGCGGTAACCCACATCTGGGCAAGGGAAAACCGGATCCATTTTTCATATTCAACATCAAAGGTCTCCGAGCTCTCCTTGGTCTGATCCCTCATGGGTGACCCTGCCAGAGGCATAAAGCCCCAGACAACTTAGCTCCTCGGATCATTGGGACACTCAAACCCCTCCACGACGATGAAGTGACAGCAAGTGAGAGGATATATAAATAATAATAGACAATACATATGCTTTATTAATAATTATGAAAATGATGGAAATCATGTTGAAAATATAATTGATCAACATTACAGCTGAATAAAATTGTTTTAAGAAGTATGCTTTTTTTTTCATGTACACAGACTTTATGAACACCCTGTACAATCAACCAAAATAATAGTAGACGTGTGCATGAACAAGAAAGCATCGAAGGAGGAAATGCTTAATGAGAGAAAGATATAAAAATAAAGAACGAAAACCACAGTGAGTTGCACGTTGAAGCAGACGACGAGGACAGTCGTGTCTGACTCTCAGTGATGTAACTACTTGCCCTTTTCTGCTTCCTGCGGCCGCCTTCATCGGGGCCTCGAGGTCTTTCTGCTTGCTCTGAGCTGTTCCATTATTTGCCTGTTACTCTTCATCGTGCCTGTCTTGTGTGACCACACAACAACAAAGACAAGGACCAAAAAGACAGGGTAGAAGGTCAAAGGCTCACGGTGCACCTGACTATTTTCTGCATTGCTAAGGTTCTGCTCCTTTCATCTCATGACATCTGATAATCGAGATGTGATTACGCATGCAGCTGCTCGCTTTCAAACTATCACTTAGATCAGCATCGGCATGACTGGCCAGTTCTTGAATGCTACTCTAATATTAACAGGACACTGGGTGCATGAAGTGGTGTGGAGTTGGGGAGGGTGGGGGTTGAAGATAACCAATACTCTGGGACCTGACTTAAAATTGACAAAGTTTCTTTGGAAGTAGAAAAACATCCAAGTCTAATGGACAAACAGTCTGGAGTCCGAGCAGGTCTCGTCCCATCTGACACACATGATTTGCTTTCGTGGGCCACCTAAATTGGCGTGGCTGATCTCGCCACAGGGCCTTGAGTTTGACACTTGTGACTTTACTTGAATGATCTGAGTGAGCTGAATTTACTAAATATTTGTTGTCAGTGAGGTTTTTTTTAATAATAAATAACAGTACTCTTTTGCCCAGAGTATTAATATCATGAATACTCATAGATTTGCGCATTTTATGAAACAAAATAATATAAAATAAATTAGAAAAAAGTGCAATTAACAACAAAAGTAAGAATCATCATCATCATCATT